>NC_088223.1:95816038-96081038 GCF_036934945.1 Oncorhynchus masou masou
TTGGTGTGTTCTCCACAGGGCTGTCCATCCTCCCCTCATAGTGTTGGTGTGTTCTCCACAGGGCTGTCCATCCTCCTCTCATAGTGTTGGTGTGTTCTCCACAGGGCTGTCCATCAACCTCTCATAGTGTTGGTGTGTTCTCCACAGGGCTGTCCATCCTCCTCTCATAGTGTCGGTGTGTTCTCCACAGGGCTGTCCATCCTCCCCTCAAAGTGTTGGTGTGTTCTCCACAGGGCTGTCCATCCTCCTCTCATAGTGTTGGTGTGTTCTCCACAGGGCTGTCCATCCTCCTCTCATAGTGTTGGTGTGTTCTCCACAGGGCTGTCCATCCTCCTCTCATAGTGTTGGTGTGTTCTCCACAGGGCTGTCCATCCTCCTCCTCTCATAGTGTTGGTGTGTTCTCCACAGGGCTGTCCATCCTCCTCCTCTCATAGTGTTGGTGTGTTCTCCACAGGGCTGTCCATCCTCCCCTCATAGTGTTGGTGTGTTCTCCACAGGGCTGTCCATCCTCCCCTCATAGTGTTGGTGTGTTCTCCACAGGGCTGTCCATCCTCCTCTAATAGTGTTGGTGTGTTCTCCACAGGGCTGTCCATCCTCCCCTCATAGTGTTGGTGTGTTCTCCACAGGGCTGTCCATCCTCCTCTCATAGTGTTGGTGTGTTCTCCACAGGGCTGTCCATCCTCCTCTCATAGTGTTGGTGTGTTCTCCACAGGGCTGTCCATCCTCCTCTCATAGTGTTGGTTTGTTCTCCACAGGGCTGTCCATCCTCCCCTCATAGTGTTGGTGTGTTCTCCACAGGGCTGTCCATCCTCCCCTCATAGTGTTGGTGTGTTCTCCACAGGGCTGTCCATCCTCCTCTAATAGTGTTGGTGTGTTCTCCACAGGGCTGTCCATCCTCCTCTCATAGTGTTGGTGTGTTCTCCACAGGGCTGTCCATCCTCCTCTCATAGTGTTGGTGTGTTCTCCACAGGGCTGTCCATCCTCCTCTCATAGTGTTGGTGTGTTCTCCACAGGGCTGTCCATCCTCCCCTCATAGTGTTGGTGTGTTCTCCACAGGGCTGTCCATCCTCCTCTCATAGTGTTGGTGTGTTCTCCACAGGGCTGTCCATCCTCCTCCTCTCATAGTGTTGGTGTGTTCTCCACAGGGCTGTCCATCCTCCTCTCATAGTGTTGGTGTGTTCTCCACAGGGCTGTCCATCCTCCCCTCATAGTGTTGGTGTGTTCTCCACAGGGCTGTCCATCATCCTCTCATAGTGTTGGTGTGTTCTCCACAGGGCTGTCCATCCTCCTCTCATAGTGTTGGTGTGTTCTCCACAGGGCTGTCCATCCTCCTCTCATAGTGTTGGTGTGTTCTCCACAGGGCTGTCCATCCTCCTCTCATAGTGTTGGTGTGTTCTCCACAGGGCTGTCCATCCTCCTCCTCTCATAGTGTTGGTGTGTTCTCCACAGGGCTGTCCATCCTCCCCTCATAGTGTTGGTGTGTTCTCCACAGGGCTGTCCATCCTCCTCTCATAGTGTTGCTTTGTTCTCCACAGGGCTGTCCATCCTCCCCTCATAGTGTTGCTTTGTTCTCCACAGGGCTGTCCATCCTCCTCTCATAGTGTTGGTGTGTTCTCCACAGGGCTGTCCATCCTCCTCTCATAGTGTTGGTGTGTTCTCCACAGGGCTGTCCATCCTCCTCTCATAGTGTTGGTGTGTTCTCCACAGGGCTGTCCATCCTCCTCTCATAGTGTTGGTGTGTTCTCCACAGGGCTGTCCATCCTCCTCCTCTCATAGTGTTGGTGTGTTCTCCACAGGGCTGTCCATCATCCTCCTCTCATAGTGTTGGTGTGTTCTCCACAGGGCTGTCCATCCTCCTCTCATAGTGTTGGTGTGTTCTCCACAGGGCTGTCCATCCTCCTCTCATAGTGTTGGTGTGTTCTCCACAGGGCTGTCCATCCTCCTCTCATAGTGTTGGTGTGTTCTCCACAGGGCTGTCCATCCTCCCCTCATAGTGTTGGTGTGTTCTCCACAGGGCTGTCCATCCTCCTCTCATAGTGTTGGTGTGTTCTCCACAGGGCTGTCCATCCTCCTCTCATAGTGTTGGTGTGTTCTCCACAGGGCTGTCCATCCTCCTCTCATAGTGTTGGTGTGTTCTCCACAGGGCTGTCCATTCTCCTCTCATAGTGTTGGTGTGTTCTCCACAGGGCTGTCCATCCTCCTCTCATAGTGTTGGTGTGTTCTCCACAGGGCTGTCCATCCTCCTCTCATAGTGTTGGTTGGTTCTCCACAGGGCTGTCCATCCTCCTCTCATAGTGTTGGTGTGTTCTCCACAGGGCTGTCCATCCTCCTCTCATAGTGTTGGTGTGTTCTCCACAGGGCTGTCCATCCTCCTCTCATAGTGTTGGTGTGTTCTCCACAGGGCTGTCCATCCTCCTCCTCTCATAGTGTTGGTGTGTTCTCCACAGGGCTGTCCATCCTCCTCTCATAGTGTTGGTGTGTTCTCCACAGGGCTGTCCATCCTCCTCCTCTCATAGTGTTGGTGTGTTCTCCACAGGGCTGTCCATCCTCCTCTCATAGTGTTGGTGTGTTCTCCACAGGGCTGTCCATCCTCCTCTCATAGTGTTGGTGTGTTCTCCACAGGGCTGTCCATCCTCCCCTCATAGTGTTGGTGTGTTCTCCACAGGGCTGTCCATCCTCCTCTCATAGTGTTGGTGTGTTCTCCACAGGGCTGTCCATCCTCCTCTCATAGTGTTGGTGTGTTCTCCACAGGGCTGTCCATCCTCCTCTCATAGTGTTGGTGTGTTCTCCACAGGGCTGTCCATCCTCCTCTCATAGTGTTGGTGTGTTCTCCACAGGGCTGTCCATCCTCCCCTCATAGTGTTGGTGTGTTCTCCACAGGGCTGTCCATCCTCCTCTCATAGTGTTGCTTTGTTCTCCACAGGGCTGTCCATCCTCCCCTCATAGTGTTGCTTTGTTCTCCACAGGGCTGTCCATCCTCCTCTCATAGTGTTGGTGTGTTCTCCACAGGGCTGTCCATCCTCCTCTCATAGTGTTGGTGTGTTCTCCACAGGGCTGTCCATCCTCCTCTCATAGTGTTGGTGTGTTCTCCACAGGGCTGTCCATCCTCCTCCTCTCATAGTGTTGGTGTGTTCTCCACAGGGCTGTCCATCCTCCTCCTCTCATAGTGTTGGTGTGTTCTCCACAGGGCTGTCCATCATCCTCCTCTCATAGTGTTGGTGTGTTCTCCACAGGGCTGTCCATCCTCCTCTCATAGTGTTGGTGTGTTCTCCACAGGGCTGTCCATCCTCCTCTCATAGTGTTGGTGTGTTCTCCACAGGGCTGTCCATCCTCCTCTCATAGTGTTGGTGTGTTCTCCACAGGGCTGTCCATCCTCCCCTCATAGTGTTGGTGTGTTCTCCACAGGGCTGTCCATCCTCCTCTCATAGTGTTGGTGTGTTCTCCACAGGGCTGTCCATCCTCCTCTCATAGTGTTGGTGTGTTCTCCACAGGGCTGTCCATCCTCCTCTCATAGTGTTGGTGTGTTCTCCACAGGGCTGTCCATCCTCCTCTCATAGTGTTGGTGTGTTCTCCACAGGGCTGTCCATCCTCCTCTCATAGTGTTGGTGTGTTCTCCACAGGGCTGTCCATCCTCCTCTCATAGTGTTGGTTGGTTCTCCACAGGGCTGTCCATCCTCCTCTCATAGTGTTGGTGTGTTCTCCACAGGGCTGTCCATCCTCCTCTCATAGTGTTGGTGTGTTCTCCACAGGGCTGTCCATCCTCCTCCTCTCATAGTGTTGGTGTGTTCTCCACAGGGCTGTCCATCCTCCTCTCATAGTGTTGGTGTGTTCTCCACAGGGCTGTCCATCCTCCTCCTCTCATAGTGTTGGTGTGTTCTCCACAGGGCTGTCCATCCTCCCCTCATAGTGTTGGTGTGTTCTCCACAGGGCTGTCCATCCTCCTCCCCTCATAGTGTTGGTGTGTTCTCCACAGGGCTGTCCATCCTCCTCTCATAGTGTTGGTGTGTTCTCCACAGGGCTGTCCATCCTCCTCTCATAGTGTTGGTTGGTTCTCCACAGGGCTGTCCATCCTCCTCTCATAGTGTTGGTGTGTTCTCCACAGGGCTGTCCATCCTCCTCTCATAGTGTTGGTGTGTTCTCCACAGGGCTGTCCATCCTCCTCTCATAGTGTTGGTTGGTTCTCCACAGGGCTGTCCATCCTCCTCTCATAGTGTTGGTGTGTTCTCCACAGGGCTGTCCATCCTCCTCTCATAGTGTTGGTGTGTTCTCCACAGGGCTGTCCATCCTCCTCTCATAGTGTTGGTGTGTTCTCCACAGGGCTGTCCATCCTCCTCTCATAGTGTTGGTGTGTTCTCCACAGGGCTGTCCATCCTCCTCTCATAGTGTTGGTGTGTTCTCCACAGGGCTGTCCATCCTCCTCTCATAGTGTTGGTGTGTTCTCCACAGGGCTGTCCATCCTCCTCCCCTCATAGTGTTGGTGTGTTCTCCACAGGGCTGTCCATCCTCCTCTCATAGTGTTGGTGTGTTCTCCACAGGGCTGTCCATCCTCCTCTCATAGTGTTGGTGTGTTCTCCACAGGGCTGTTCATCCTCCTCTCATAGTGTTGGTGTGTTCTCCACAGGGCTGTCCATCCTCCTCTCATAGTGTTGGTGTGTTCTCCACAGGGCTGTCCATCCTCCTCTCATAGTGTTGGTGTGTTCTCCACAGGGCTGTCCATCCTCCTCTCATAGTGTTGGTGTGTTCTCCACAGGGCTGTCCATCCTCCCTCATAGTGTTGGTGTGTTCTCCACAGGGCTGTCCATCCTCCTCTCATAGTGTTGGTGTGTTCTCCACAGGGCTGTCCATCCTCCTCTCATAGTGTTGGTGTGTTCTCCACAGGGCTGTCCATCCTCCCCTCATAGTGTTGGTGTGTTCTCCACAGGGCTGTCCATCCTCCTCTCATAGTGTTGGTTGGTTCTCCACAGGGCTGTCCATCCTCCTCTCATAGTGTTGGTTGGTTCTCCACAGGGCTGTCCATCCTCCCCTCATAGTGTTGGTGTGTTCTCCACAGGGCTGTCCATCCTCCTCCTCTCATAGTGTTGGTGTGTTCTCCACAGGGCTGTCCATCCTCCTCTCATAGTGTTGGTGTGTTCTCCACAGGGCTGTCCATCCTCCCCTCATAGTGTTGGTGTGTTCTCCACAGGGCTGTCCATCCTCCCCTCATAGTGTTGGTGTGTTCTCCACAGGGCTGTCCATCCTCCCCTCATAGTGTTGGTGTGTTCTCCACAGGGCTGTCCATCCTCCTCTCATAGTGTTGGTGTGTTCTCCACAGGGCTGTCCATCCTCCTCTCATAGTGTTGGTGTGTTCTCCACAGGGCTGTCCATCCTCCTCCTCTCATAGTGTTGGTGTGTTCTCCACAGGGCTGTCCATCCTCCCCTCATAGTGTTGGTGTGTTCTCCACAGGGCTGTCCATCCTCCTCTCATAGTGTTGTTGTGTTCTCCACAGGGCTGTCCATCCTCCTCTCATAGTGTTGGTTGCTCCACAGGGCTGTCCATCCTCCTCTCATAGTGTTGGTGTGTTCTCCACAGGGCTGTCCATCCTCCCCTCATAGTGTTGGTGTGTTCTCCACAGGGCTGTCCATCCTCCTCCTCTCATAGTGTTGGTGTGTTCTCCACAGGGCTGTCCATCCTCCCCTCATAGTGTTGGTGTGTTCTCCACAGGGCTGTCCATCCTCCTCTCATAGTGTTGGTGTGTTCTCCACAGGGCTGTCCATCCTCCTCTCATAGTGTTGGTGTGTTCTCCACAGGGCTGTCCATCCTCCTCTCATAGTGTTGGTGTGTTCTCCACAGGGCTGTCCATCCTCCCCTCATAGTGTTGGTGTGTTCTCCACAGGGCTGTCCATCCTCCCCTCATAGTGTTGCTTTGTTCTCCACAGGGCTGTCCATCCTCCCCTCATAGTGTTGGTGTGTTCTCCACAGGGCTGTCCATCCTCCTCTCATAGTGTTGCTTTGTTCTCCACAGGGCTGTCCATCCTCCTCCCTCATAGTGTTGCTTTGTTCTCCACAGGGCTGTCCATCCTCCTCTCATAGTGTTGGTGTGTTCTCCACAGGGCTGTCCATCCTCCCCTCATAGTGTTGGTGTGTTCTCCACAGGGCTGTCCATCCTCCCCTCATAGTGTTGGTGTGTTCTCCACAGGGCTGTCCATCCTCCTCTCATAGTGTTGGTGTGTTCTCCACAGGGCTGTCCATCCTCCCCTCATAGTGTTGGTGTGTTCTCCACAGGGCTGTCCATCCTCCCCTCATAGTGTTGGTGTGTTCTCCACAGGGCTGTCCATCCTCCCTCATAGTGTTGGTGTGTTCTCCACAGGGCTGTCCATCCTCCTCTCATAGTGTTGGTGTGTTCTCCACAGGGCTGTCCATCCTCCTCTCATAGTGTTGGTGTGTTCTCCACAGGGCTGCCCATCCTCCTCTCATAGTGTTGGTGTGTTCTCCACAGGGCTGTCCATCCTCCTCTCATAGTGTTGGTGTGTTCTCCACAGGGCTGTCCATCCTCCCCTCATAGTGTTGGTGTGTTCTCCACAGGGCTGTCCATCCTCCCCTCATAGTGTTGCTTTGTTCTCCACAGGGCTGTCCATCCTCCCCTCATAGTGTTGCTTTGTTCTCCACAGGGCTGTCCATCCTCCCCTCATGCCTCTCTCATCAGTTCCACTTTGTGAACATCAATAAAAGCTGGACTGAAGCTCAGAGTTACTGCAGACAGAACCACACTGACCTGGCCTCCATAGACGACATGGCAGATATGAACAGGCTCAAAAACACAGTAAAGGCTGAGTTATTAACTGTACCAGCCTGGATAGGGTTGTATAACACCAGCTGGAGGTGGTCTCTGGGAGACACAGAATTAGGGAAGGTAGGGTTTTGGGACGCAGGCCAACCAAATAATGGAAACAACAATGAGTCCTGTGTGTGGATGAAAAATGGGCTTTGGCATGATGCGAACTGTGGTGAACAACATCATTTTGTCTGCTATGGTGAGTTCCCCTGTCAGTCATCTCCCCTGTCAGTCATCTCCCCTGTCAGTCATCTCCCCTGTCAGTCATCTCCCTGTCAGTCAGCTCCCCTGTCAGTCATCTCCCCTGTCAGTCATCTCCCCTGTCAGTCATCTTCCCCGTCAGTCATCTCCCCTGTCAGTCATCTCCCCTGTCAGTCATCTCCCCTGTCAGTCATCTTCCCCGTCAGTCATCTCCCCTGTCAGTCATCTCCCCTGTCAGTCATCTCCCCTGTCAGTCATCTCCCCTGTCAGTCATCTCCCCTGTCAGTCATCTTCCCTGTCAGTCATCTCCCCTGTCAGTCATCTCCCTGTCAGTCATCTCCCTGTCAGTCATCTCCCCTGTCAGTCATCTCCCCTGTCAGTCATCTTCCCCGTCAGTCATCTCCCCTGTCAGTCATCTCCCCTGTCAGTCATCTCCCCTGTCAGTCATCTCCCCTGTCAGTCATCTCTCCTGTCAGTCATCTCCCCTGTCAGTCATCTCCCCTGTCAGTCATCTCCCCTGTCAGTCATCTCTCCTGTCAGTCAGCTCCCCTGTCAGTCAACTCCCCTGTCAGTCATCTCCCTGTCAGTCATCTCTCCTGTCAGTCATCTCCCCTGTCAGTCATCTCCCCTGTCAGTCATCTCCCCTGTCAGTCATCTCCCCTGTCAGTCATCTCTCCTGTCAGTCATCTCCCCTGTCAGTCATCTTCCCTGTCAGTCATCTCCCCTGTCAGTCATCTCCCCTGTCAGTCATCTCCCCTGTCAGTCATCTCTCCTGTCAGTCATCTCCCCTGTCAGTCAGCTCCCCTGTCAGTCATCTCTCCTGTCAGTCAGCTCCCCTGTCAGTCATCTCCCCTGTCAGTCATCTCCCCTGTCAGTCATCTCTCCTGTCAGTCATCTCCCTGTCAGTCATCTCTCCTGTCAGTCATCTCTCCTGTCAGTCATCTCCCTGTCAGTCAACTCCCCTGTCAGTCATCTCTCCTGTCAGTCATCTCCCTGTCAGTCATCTCTCCTGTCAGTCATCTCCCTGTCAGTCATCTCTCCTGTCAGTCATCTCCCTGTCAGTCATCTCCCCTGTCAGTCATCTCTCCTGTCAGTCATCTCCCCTGTCAGTCATCTCCCCTGTCAGTCATCTCTCCTGTCAGTCATCTCCCTGTCAGTCATCTCCCCTGTCAGTCATCTCCCTGTCAGTCATCTCCCCTGTCAGTCATCTTCCCTGTCAGTCATCTCCCCTGTCAGTCATCTCCCCTGTCAGTCATCTCCCCTGTCAGTCAACTCCCCTGTCAGTCATCTCCCCTGTCAGTCATCTCTCCTGTCAGTCATCTCCCCTGTCAGTCATCTCCCCTGTCAGTCATCTCTCCTGTCAGTCATCTCCCTGTCAGTCATCTCTCCTGTCAGTCATCTCTCCTGTCAGTCATCTCCCTGTCAGTCATCTCTCCTGTCAGTCATCTCCCCTGTCAGTCATCTCCCCTGTCAGTCATCTCCCCTGTCAGTCATCTCCCCTGTCAGTCATCTCTCCTGTCAGTCATCTCCCCTGTCAGTCATCTCTCCTGTCAGTCAACTCCCCTGTCAGTCATCTCCCCTGTCAGTCATCTCCCCTGTCAGTCATCTCCCCTGTCAGTCATCTCTCCTGTCAGTCATCTCCCTGTCAGTCATCTCCCTGTCAGTCATCTCTCCTGTCAGTCATCTCCCTGTCAGTCATCTCCCCTGTCAGTCATCTTCCCTGTCAGTCATCTCCCCTGTCAGTCATCTCCCCTGTCAGTCATCTCCCTGTCAGTCATCTCCCCTGTCAGTCATCTTCCCTGTCAGTCATCTCCCCTGTCAGTCATCTCCCCTGTCAGTCATCTCCCCTGTCAGTCATCTCCCCTGTCAGTCATCTCTCCTGTCAGTCATCTCCCCTGTCAGTCAGCTCCCCTGTCAGTCATCTCTCCTGTCAGTCAGCTCCCCTGTCAGTCATCTCCCCTGTCAGTCATCTCCCCTGTCAGTCATCTCTCCTGTCAGTCATCTCCCTGTCAGTCATCTCTCCTGTCAGTCATCTCTCCTGTCAGTCATCTCCCTGTCAGTCAACTCCCCTGTCAGTCATCTCTCCTGTCAGTCATCTCCCTGTCAGTCATCTCTCCTGTCAGTCATCTCCCTGTCAGTCATCTCTCCTGTCAGTCATCTCCCTGTCAGTCATCTCTCCTGTCAGTCATCTCCCTGTCAGTCATCTCTCCTGTCAGTCATCTCCCCTGTCAGTCATCTCCCCTGTCAGTCAACTCCCCTGTCAGTCATCTCCCCTGTCAGTCATCTCTCCTGTCAGTCATCTCCCCTGTCAGTCATCTCCCCTGTCAGTCATCTCTCCTGTCAGTCATCTCCCTGTCAGTCATCTCTCCTGTCAGTCATCTCCCTGTCAGTCAACTCCCCTGTCAGTCATCTCCCCTGTCAGTCATCTCTCCTGTCAGTCAACCTTTTCACTGTCTGTCCTTCCATCTTTCTGGTTGTCAACCAGTCAAACACCAAAGAGTTTGGATTCAGTCAACAGATTGATATTTTATTTATTATTATTTATTCTACCGGTTTATTTCCAGACATGTGTTTGTCTGTATGAACTTGTCTTCATTGTATCAGGTTTATTTATATCTCTTCTCTTCTTATATTCCTTCTGTTCTTTCAAATAGACAAAACTCTCACTTGTCAGTACATCCTCGTCACTGAAGAGAAGACTTGGAGTGAGGCTCAGCGCTACTGTCAGAAGAACCATAAGGACCTGGCCAGTGTGTTGAGTGAAGCAGATAATAACACCATACAGAAGGCCATACAGAACACCATACAGCAGGCCATACAGGCAAGCTCACTCCACTTCAACTAATTTGTTTTGCACTTTGAGCACCGTGTTAAAATCATAATCAGCATTTTCAAAACATTGACAGGGAGAGGTGGTGTGGATCGGCCTGTATAGAGACTGGAGGTGGTCTGACCAGAGTGGCTCAACCTTCAGAAACTGGATGGCAGGCGAGCCAAACGGGGCAGCTGAGGGAAAAAAAGCATGGAGAGCTCTGTGTGGAAGTTAAGTTCCCATCTGGAGAGTGGAATGATCACAGCTGTATCACCAAAAATCATTTTATCTGCTATGATGGTGAGGGGAGAAGGGGGGGGGTGGGGGTTAGATACATATTCATTAAAAAAATGCAAATTTACTTTAGAATGAAAGTTATTTGGTGAATATTCAGCATGAATCTCCATATCTGTCTCTTCCTCCAGATAAACTGGTTCTGGTTTCAGAGAACAAGACGTGGTCAGAAGCCTTGAGGTACTGCAGAGACCGGGACATGGAGCTGGTGTCTGTCCACAACCACAGCATTCAGCACTGGGTCCGACAGAAAGCCAAGATGGCCTCCAGTCCCTTCGTCTGGCTGGGCCTGAGGTACACCTGCACTCTGGACTTCTGGTTCTGGGTCAGTGGAGAAGAGTCCTGCTACCACAACTGGGCTGACGGGGAGGGCTACAACACCAGCAAGGAGCAGTCTGGGAACACGGGGGCCATAGAGAGAGACGGGGGGAAGTGGGTGGCCCTGCCTGAGACTGAGAGATTCAACTTCATCTGCAGCAAAGTGTGATGGTCAGATTTAATCTGTTTTTAATCTCTCAATTCAATGTGCTTTATTGGCATGATGTAACAATGTACATATTGCCAAAGATTACTTTGGATATTTACAATATTAATATAATAAGAATCTAAATGTCAACAATAACAACAATAACCAAGGGTCACAATAACCAACACATTGAACAATAACAATAAGCATACAGTAGAGGACATGAGCAGGTTGATTGGTCTGTCAGACACTGTCCCTCATCTTATGGCAGGCAGCAATGTAGTGAGCTGCCAACCCACAGCTCTCTGCGTCCTCCCCCAACATGACGGGTAGCCTACTCTCATCAGAGAGGTCTCGCTCTCTCTCTGCGTCCTCCCCCAACAGGACGGGTAGCCTACTCTCATCAGAGAGGTCTCTCTCTCTCTCTGCGTCCTCCCCCAACAGGACGGGTAGCCTACTCTCATCAGAGAGGTCTCTCTCTCTCTCTGCGTCCTCCCCCAACAGGACGGGTAGCCTATCCTCATCAGAGAGGTCTCTCTCTCTGCGTCCTCCCCCAACAGGACGGGTAGCCTACTCTCATCAGAGAGGTCTCTCTCTCTCTCTGCGTCCTCCCCCAACAGGACGGGTAGCCTACTCTCATCAGAGAGGTCTCTCTCTCTGCGTCCTCCCCCAACAGGACGGGTAGCCTACTCTCATCAGAGAGGTCTCTCTCTCTCTGCGTCCTCCCCCAACAGGACGGGTAGCCTACTCTCATCAGAGAGGTCTCTCTCTCCGTCCTCCCCCAACAGGACGGGCAGCCTACTCTCATCAGAGAGGTCTCTCTCTCTCTGCGTCCTCCCCCAACAGGACGGGTAGCCTACTCTCATCAGAGAGGTCTCTCTCTCTCTCTGCGTCCTTCCCCAACAGGACGGGTAGCCTATCCTCATCAGAGAGGTCTCTCTCTCTGCATCCTCCCCCAACAGGACGGCTAGCCTACTCTCATCAGAGAGGTCTCTCTCTCTCTCTGCGTCCTCCCCCAACAGGACGGGTAGCCTACTCTCATCAGAGAGGTCTCTCTCTCTCTCTGCGTCCTCCCCCAACAGGACGGGTAGCCTATCCTCATCAGAGAGGTCTCTCTCTCTCTCTGCGTCCTCCCCCAACAGGACGGGTAGCCTACTCTCATCAGAGAGGTCTCTCTCTCTCTCTGCGTCCTCCCCCAACAGGACGGGTAGCCTACTCTCATCAGAGAGGTCTCTCTCTCTCTCTGCGTCCTCCCCCAACAGGACGGGTAGCCTACTCTCATCAGAGAGGTCTCTCTCTCTCTCTGCGTCCTCCCCCAACAGGACGGGTAGCCTATCCTCATCAGAGAGGTCTCTCTCTCTCTCTGCGTCCTCCCCAACAGGACGGGTAGCCTATCCTCATCAGAGAGGTCTCTCTCTCTCTCTGCGTCCTCCCCCAACAGGACGGGTAGCCTATCCTCATCAGAGAGGTCTCTCTCTCTCTGCGTCCTCCCCAACAGGACGGGTAGCCTATCCTCATCAGAGAGGTCTCTCTCTCTCTCTGCGTCCTCCCCCAACAGGACGGGTAGCCTACTCTCATCAGAGAGGTCTCTCTCTCTCTCTGCGTCCTCCCCCAACAGGACGGGTAGCCTATCCTCATCAGAGAGGTCTCTCTCTCTCTCTGCGTCCTCCCCCAACAGGACGGGTAGCCTACTCTCATCAGAGAGGTCTCTCTTTCTCTCTGCGTCCTCCCCCAACAGGACGGGTAGCCTACTCTCATCAGAGAGGGTCTCTCTCTCTGCGTCCTCCCCAACAGGACGGGTAGCCTACTCTCATCAGAGAGGTCTCTCTCTCTCTCTGCGTCCTCCCCCAACAGGACGGGTAGCCTACTCTCATCAGAGAGGTCTCTCTCTCTCTCTCTGCGTCCTCCCCCAACAGGGCGGGTAGCCTACTCTCATCAGAGAGGTCTCTCTCTCTTTCTGCTGCCTCCCCCAACAGGGCGGGTAGCCTACTCTCATCAGAGAGGTCTCTCTCTCTTTCTGCTGCCTCCCCCAACAGGGCGGGTAGCCTACTCTCATCAGAGAGGTCTCTCTCTCTCTCTGCGTCCTCCCCCAACAGGACGGGTAGCCTACTCTCATCAGAGAGGTCTCTCTCTTTCTGCTGCCTCCCCCAACAGGGCGGGTAGCCTACTCTCATCAGAGAGGTCTGTCACGACTTCTTCCGAAGTCGTTGCCTCTCCTTATTCGGGCGGTGATCGGCGTTCGACGTCACCGGTCTTCTAGCCATCATTGATTATTTTTTCATTTTCCATTGGTTTTGTCTTGTCTTCCCACACACCTGTTTTCAATCCCATTCATTACCTGTTGTGTATTTAACCCTCTGTTTCCCCTCATGTCTTTGTCAGAGATTGTTTATTGTCAGTGTAGTGTGATGTTGTATAGGTGCGCGTCGGGTCCTCGTACCCATGTTTGTTTGTGTACATTTAGTGTTATGGAGCATACTCCGTTAACTTTATTAAAAGACTCCATTTTACACTCCGTTTGACTCTCCTGCGCTTGACTTCCCTGCCACCTATATGCATGTTGATTTTAAATTAGTGCTAAATTACATTAGCTGCAACATGGACTAAAATCATGGACTAAATAAAGGTGGTAGAACTTTGGTATTAAAGTCAGTATCTTCTAAAACCACTGGTCCAACATTCAGGAAATTAAGGGTACAGACTTAAAGGGAACATAAAGAAGAGGACTGGCCACCCCTCATAGCCTGGTTCCTCTCTTGGTTTCTTCCTAGGTTCTGGCCTTTCTACGGAGTTTTTCCTAGCCACCGTTCTACTACACCTGCATTGCTTGCTGTTTGGGGTTTTAGGCTGGGTTTCTGTACAGAACTTTGTGACATCAGCTGATGTAAGAAGGGCTATATAAATACATTTGCTTTGATTTGATAAAGCATTAAGGGACCTTAAATCATTAAGGGAACTTGAATCACTACATTTTACATTTACATTTAAGTCATTTGGCAGACGCTCTTATCCAGAGCGACTTACAAATTAAGGGAACTTGAATCACTGAGGGAACTTGAATCACTGAGGGAACATAAATCTTTAAGGGAACATAAATCATCCTGCAGCACTCCCTGGTGGTGTGATGATAAAACTGCAAGAATCTGTGTTTCAATAAAAACTTTTCAAACTATGTTCTGTTCCGTTATTGAGATGCATTGTGCGGTTGGGGTAAGGGGTGAAAACAACATGGGATATCTATATGTGGGGCCCATTCTACATAGAAACCTCTATATGTGGGGCCCATTCTACATAGAAACCTCTATATGTGGGGCCCATTCTACATAGAAACCTCTATATGTGGGGCCCATTCTATATAGAAACCTCTATATGTGGGGCCCATTCTACATAGAAACCTCTATATGTGGGGCCCATTCTATATAGAAACCTCTATATGTGGGGCCCATTCTACATAGAATCCTCTATATGTGGGGCCCATTCTACATAGAATCCTCTATATGTGGGGCCCATTCTACATAGAATCCTCTATATGTGGGGCCCATTCTACATAGAAACCTCTATATGTGGGGCCCATTCTACATAGAATCCTCTATATGTGGGCCCATTCTACATAGAAACCACTATATGTGGGGCCCATTCTACATAGAATCCTCTATATGTGGGGCCCATTCTACATAGAATCCTCTATATGTGGGGCCCATTCTACATAGAAACCTCTATATGTGGGGCCATTCTACATAGAAACCTCTATATGTGGGGCCCATTCTACATAGAAACCTCTATATGTGGGGCCATTCTACATAGAAACCTCTATATGTGGGGCCATTCTACATAGAATCCTCTATATGTGGGGCCCATTCTACATAGAAACCTCTATATGTGGGGCCCATTCTACATAGAAACCTCTATATGTGGGGCCCATTCTACATAGAATCCTCTATATGTGGGGCCCATTCTACATAGAAACCTCTATATGTGGGGCCCATTCTACATAGAAACCTCTATATGTGGGGCCCATTCTACATAGAAACCTCTATATGTGGGGCCCATTCTACATAGAAACCTCTATATGTGGGGCCATTCTACATAGAAACCTCTATATGTGGGGCCCATTCTACATAGAAACCTCTATATGTGGGGCCCATTCTACATAGAAACCTCTATATGTGGGGCCCATTCTACATAGAATCCTCTATATGTGGGGCCCATTCTACATAGAATCCTCTATATGTGGGGCCCATTCTACATAGAAACCTCTATATGTGGGGCCCATTCTACATAGAAACCTCTATATGTGGGGCCCATTCTACATAGAATCCTCTATATGTGGGGCCCATTCTACATAGAAACCTCTATATGTGGGGCCCATTCTACATAGAAACCTCTATATGTGGGGCCCATTCTACATAGAAACCTCTATATGTGGGGCCATTCTACATAGAAACCTCTATATGTGGGGCCCATTCTATATAGAAACCTCTATATGTGGGGCCCATTCTACATAGAAACCTCTATATGTGGGGCCCATTCTACATAGAAACCTCTATATGTGGGGCCCATTCTATATAGAAACCTCTATATGTGGGGCCCATTCTACATAGAAACCTCTATATGTGGGGCCCATTCTATATAGAAACCTCTATATGTGGGGCCCATTCTACATAGAATCCTCTATATGTGGGGCCCATTCTACATAGAATCCTCTATATGTGGGGCCCATTCTACATAGAATCCTCTATATGTGGGGCCCATTCTACATAGAAACCTCTATATGTGGGGCCCATTCTACATAGAATCCTCTATATGTGGGCCCATTCTACATAGAAACCACTATATGTGGGGCCCATTCTACATAGACTCCTCTATATGTGGGGCCCATTCTACATAGAATCCTCTATATGTGGGGCCCATTCTACATAGAAACCTCTATATGTGGGCCCATTCTACATAGAAACCTCTATATGTGGGGCCCATTCTACATAGAAACCTCTATATGTGGGGCCATTCTACATAGAAACCTCTATATGTGGGGCCATTCTACATAGAAACCTCTATATGTGGGGCCATTCTACATAGAAACCTCTATATGTGGGGCCCATTCTACATAGAAACCTCTATATGTGGGGCCCATTCTACATAGAAACCTCTATATGTGGGGCCCATTCTACATAGAAACCTCTATATGTGGGGCCATTCTACATAGAAACCTCTATATGTGGGGCCATTCTACATAGAAACCTCTATATGTGGGGCCCATTCTACATGGAATCCTCTATATGTGGGGCCCATTCTACATAGAATCCTCTATATGTGGGGCCCATTCTACATAGAATCCTCTATATGTGGGGCCCATTCTACATAGAAACCTCTATATGTGGGGCCCATTCTACATAGAAACCTCTATATGTGGGGCCCATTCTACATAGAATCCTCTATATGTGGGGCCCATTCTACATAGAAACCTCTATATGTGGGGCCCATTCTACATAGAATCCTCTATATGTGGGGGCCATTCTACATAGAAACCTCTATATGTGGGGCCCATTCTACATAGAAACCTCTATATGTGGGGCCATTCTACATAGAAACCTCTATATGTGGGGCCCATTCTACATAGAAACCTCTATATGTGGGGCCATTCTACATAGAAACCTCTATATGTGGGGCCCATTCTACATAGAAACCTCTATATGTGGGGCCCA
Organism: Oncorhynchus masou masou; assembly: GCF_036934945.1. Lineage (NCBI taxonomy): Eukaryota > Metazoa > Chordata > Actinopteri > Salmoniformes > Salmonidae > Oncorhynchus > Oncorhynchus masou. The sequence goes on from NC_088223.1 coordinate 95,832,326, forward strand.
TTCTACATAGAAACCTCTATATGTGGGGCCCATTCTACATAGAATCCTCTATATGTGGGGCCCATTCTACATAGAAACCTCTATATGTGGGGCCATTCTACATAGAAACCTCTATATGTGGGGCCATTCTACATAGAAACCTCTATATGTGGGGCCATTCTACATAGAAACCTCTATATGTGGGGCCCATTCTACATAGAAACCTCTATATGTGGGGCCATTCTACATAGAATCCTCTATATGTGGGGCCCATTCTACATAGAAACCTCTATATGTGGGGCCCATTCTACATGGAATCCTCTATATGTGGGGCCCATTCTACATAGAATCCTCTATATGTGGGGCCCATTCTACATAGAATCCTCTATATGTGGGGCCCATTCTACATAGAAACCTCTATATGTGGGGCCCATTCTACATAGAAACCTCTATATGTGGGGCCCATTCTACATAGAATCCTCTATATGTGGGGCCCATTCTACATAGAAACCTCTATATGTGGGGCCCATTCTACATAGAATCCTCTATATGTGGGGGCCATTCTACATAGAAACCTCTATATGTGGGGCCCATTCTACATAGAAGCCTCTATATGTGGGGCCCATTCTACATAGAATCCTCTATATGTGGGGCCCATTCTACATAGAAACCTCTATATGTGGGGCCCATTCTACATAGAAACCTCTATATGTGGGGCCCATTCTACATAGAAACCTCTATATGTGGGGGCCATTCTACATAGAAACCTCTATATGTGGGGCCCATTCTACATAGAAACCTCTATATGTGGGGGCCATTCTACATAGAAACCTCTATATGTGGGGCCCATTCTACATAGAATCCTCTATATGTGGGGCCCATTCTACATAGAAACCTCTATATGTGGGGCCCATTCTACATAGAAACCTCTATATGTGGGGCCCATTCTACATAGAAACCTCTATATGTGGGGCCCATTTCATAGAAACCTCTATATGTGGGGCCCATTCTACATAGAAACCTCTATATGTGGGGCCCATTCTTCATAGAAACCTCTATATGTGGGGCCCATTCTACATAGAAACCTCTATATGTGGGGCCCATTCTACATAGAAACCTCTATATGTGGGGCCCATTCTACATAGAATCCTCTATATGTGGGGCCATTCTACATAGAATCCTCTATATGTGGGGCCATTCTACATAGAATCCTCTATATGTGGGGCCCATTCTACATAGAAACCTCTATATGTGGGGCCCATTCTACATAGAAAACTCTATATGTGGGGCCCATTCTACATAGAAACCTCTATATGTGGGGCCCATTCTACATAGAAACCTCTATATGTGGGGCCCATTCTACATAGAATCCTCTATATGTGGGGCCATTCTACATAGAATCCTCTATATGTGGGGCCCATTCTACATAGAAACCTCTATATGTGGGGCCCATTCTACATAGAAACCTCTATATGTGGGGCCCATTCTACATAGAAACCTCTATATGTGGGGCCCATTCTACATAGAATCCTCTATATGTGGGGCCCATTCTACATAGAATCCTCTATATGTGGGGCCCATTCTATATAGAAACCTCTATATGTGGGGCCCATTCTACATAGAAACCTCTATATGTGGGGCCCATTCTAAATAGAATCCTCTATATGTGGGCCCATTCTACATAGAAACCTCTATATGTGGGGCCCATTCTACATAGAATCCTCTATATGTGGGGCCCATTCTACATAGAAACCTCTATATGTGGGGCCCATTCTACATAGAATCCTCTATATGTGGGGCCCATTCTACATAGAATCCTCTATATGTGGGGCCCATTCTACATAGAATCCTCTATATGTGGGGCCATTCTACATAGAATCCTCTATATATGGGGCCCATTCTACATAGAAACCTCTATATGTGGGGCCCTTTCTACATAGAAACCTCTATATGTGGGGCCCATTCTACATAGAAACCTCTATATGTGGGGCCCATTCTACATAGAAACCTCTATATGTGGGGCCCATTCTACATAGAAACCTCTATATGTGGGGGCCATTCTACATAGAATCCTCTATATGTGGGGCCATTCTACATAGAAACCTCTATATGTGGGGCCCATTCTACATAGAATCCTCTATATGTGGGGCCCATTCTACATAGAAGCCTCTATATGTGGGGCCATTCTACATAGAATCCTCTATATGTGGGGCCCATTCTACATAGAAACCTCTATATGTGGGGCCCATTCTACATAGAAACCTCTATATGTGGGGCCCATTCTACATAGAAACCTCTATATGTGGGGCCCATTCTACATAGAATCCTCTATATGTGGGGCCCATTCTACATAGAATCCTCTATATGTGGGGCCATTCTACATAGAATCCTCTATATGTGGGGCCCATTCTACATAGAAACCTCTATATGTGGGGCCCATTCTACATAGAAACCTCTATATGTGGGGCCCATTCTACATAGAAACCTCTATATGTGGGGCCCATTCTACATAGAAACCTCTATATGTGGGGCCCATTCTACATAGAATCCTCTATATGTGGGGCCATTCTACATAGAATCCTCTATATGTGGGGCCCATTCTACATAGAATCCTCTATATGTGGGGCCCATTCTACATAGAATCCTCTATATGTGGGGCCATTCTACATAGAATCCTCTATATATGGGGCCCATTCTACATAGAAACCTCTATATGTGGGGCCCTTTCTACATAGAAACCTCTATATGTGGGGCCCATTCTACATAGAAACCTCTATATGTGGGGCCCATTCTACATAGAAACCTCTATATGTGGGGCCCATTCTACATAGAAACCTCTATATGTGGGGCCCATTCTACATAGAATCCTCTATATGTGGGGCCATTCTACATAGAAACCTCTATATGTGGGGCCCATTCTACATAGAATCCTCTATATGTGGGCCCATTCTAAATAGAAACCTCTATATGTGGGGCCCATTCTACATAGAAACCTCTATATGTGGGGCCCATTCTACATAGAATCCTCTATATGTGGGGCCATTCTACATAGAAACCTCTATATGTGGGGCCCATTCTACATAGAATCCTCTATATGTGGGGCCATTCTACATAGAAACCTCTATATGTGGGGCCCATTCTACATAGAATCCTCTATATGTGGGGCCATTCTACATAGAAACCTCTATATGTGGGGCCCATTCTACATAGAAACCTCTATATGTGGGGCCCATTCTACATAGAATCCTCTATATGTGGGGCCCATTCTACATAGAAGCCTCTATATGTGGGGCCATTCTACATAGAATCCTCTATATGTGGGGCCCATTCTAAATAGAATCCTCTATATGTGGGGCCATTCTACATAGAATCCTCTATATGTGGGGCCCATTCTACATAGAATCCTCTATATGTGGGGCCATTCTACATAGAATCCTCTATATGTGGGGCCCATTCTAAATAGAATCCTCTATATGTGGGGCCATTCTACATAGAATCCTCTATATGTGGGGCCCATTCTACATAGAAACCTCTATATGTGGGGCCATTCTACATAGAAACCTCTATATGTGGGGCCCATTCTACATAGAAACCTCTATATGTGGGGCCCATTCTAAATAGAATCCTCTATATGTGGGGCCATTCTACATAGAATCCTCTATATGTGGGGCCCATTCTAAATAGAATCCTCTATATGTGGGGCCATTCTACATAGAATCCTCTATATGTGGGGCCCATTCTACATAGAAACCTCTATATGTGGGGCCCATTCTAAATAGAATCCTCTATATGTGGGGCCATTCTACATAGAATCCTCTATATGTGGGGCCCATTCTAAATAGAATCCTCTATATGTGGGGCCCATTCTACATAGAATCCTCTATATGTGGGGCCCATTCTACATAGAATCCTCTATATGTGGGGCCCAATCTACATAGAATCCTCTATATGTGGGGCCCATTCTACATAGAATCCTCTATATGTGGGGCCCATTCTACATAGAAACCTCTATATGTGGGGCCCATTCTACATAGAATCCTCTATATGTGGGGCCATTCTACATAGAATCCTCTATATGTGGGGCCCATTCTACATAGAAACCTCTATATATGGGGCCCATTCTACATAGAATCCTCTATATGTGGGGCCATTCTACATAGAATCCTCTATATGTGGGGCCATTCTACATAGAATCCTCTATATGTGGGGCCCATTCTAAATAGAATCCTCTATATGTGGGGCCCATTCTACATAGAATCCTCTATATGTGGGGCCCATTCTACATAGAATCCTCTATATGTGGGGCCCAATCTACATAGAATCCTCTATATGTGGGGCACATTCTACATAGAATCCTCTATATGTGGGGCCCATTCTACATAGAAACCTCTATATGTGGGGCCCATTCTACATAGAATCCTCTATATGTGGGGCCATTCTACATAGAATCCTCTATATACAAAGGCCTGGTCCATGGTTAATATAGACAGTATACATGGTTAATATAAACAGTATACATGGTTGATATAGACAGTATACATGGTTAATATAGACAGTATACATGGTTAATATAGACAGTATACAGTATACATGGTTAATATAGACAGTATACAATATACATGGTTAATATAGACAGTATACAGTATACATGGTTAATATAGACAGTATACAGTATACATGGTTAATAAAGACAGTATACATGGTTGATATAGACAGTATACATGGTTAATATAGACAGTATACATGGTTAATATAGACAGTATACAGTATACATGGTTAATATAGACAGTATACAGTATACATGGTTAATATAGACAGTATACATGGTTAATATAGACAGTATACATGGTTAATATAGACAGTATACAGTATACATGGTTAATATAGACAGTATACAGTATACATGGTTAATATAGACAGTATACATGGTTAATATAGACAGTATACAGTATACATGGTTAATATAGACAGTATACATGGTTAATATAGACAGTATACATGGTTAATATACACAGTATACAGTATGCATGGTTAATATATACAGTATAGGTGGTTAATATAGACAGTATACATGGTTAATATAGACAGTATACAGTATACATGGTTAATATAGACAGTATACATGGTTAATATAGACAGTATACATGGTTAATATAGACAGTATACATGGTTAATATAGACAGTATACATGGTTAATATAGACAGTATACATGGTTAATATAGACAGTATACATGGTTAATATAGACAGTATACAGTATACATGGTTAATATAGACAGTATACATGGTTAATATAGACAGTATACAGTATACATGGTTAATATAGACAGTATACAGTATACATGGTTAATATAGACAGTATACATGGTTAATATAGACAGTAGACATGGTTAATATAGACAGTATACATGGTTAATATAGACAGTAGACATGGTTAATATAGACAGTATACATGGTTAATATAGACAGTATACAGTATACATGGTTAATATAGACAGTATACAGTATACATGGTTAATATAGACAGTATACAGTATACATGGTTAATATAGACAGTATACAGTATACATGGTTAATAAAGACAGTATACATGGTTGATATAGACAGTATACATGGTTAATATAGACAGTATACATGGTTAATATAGACAGTATACAGTATACATGGTTAATATAGACAGTATACAGTATACATGGTTAATATAGACAGTATACATGGTTAATATAGACAGTATACATGGTTAATATAGACAGTATACAGTATACATGGTTAATATAGACAGTATACAGTATACATGGTTAATATAGACAGTATACATGGTTAATATAGACAGTATACAGTATACATGGTTAATATAGACAGTATACATGGTTAATATAGACAGTATATATGGTTAATATAGACAGTATACAGTATACATGGTTAATATACACAGTATACAGTATGCATGGTTAATATATACAGTATAGGTGGTTAATATAGACAGTATACATGGTTAATATAGACAGTATACAGTATACATGGTTAATATAGACAGTATACATGGTTAATATAGACACTATACAGTATACATGGTTAATATAGACAGTATACAGTATATATTGTTAATATAGACAGTATACAGTATACATGGTTAATATAGACAGTATACATGGTTAATATAGACAGTATACATGGTTAAAATAGACAGTATACATGGTTAATATAGACAGTATACATGGTTAATATATACAGTATACATGGTTAATATAGACATTATACAAGGTTAATATTTACAGTATACAGTATACATGGTTAATATAGACAGTATATATGGTTAATATAGACAGTATACAGTATACATGGTTAATATAGACAGTATACATGGTTAATATAGACAGTATACAAGGTTAATATAGACAGTATACATGGTTAATATAGACAGTATACAAGGTTAATATAGACAGTATACAGTATACATGGTTAATATAGTATACAGTATACATGGTTAATATAGACAGTATACAAGGTTAATATAGACATTATACATGGTTAATATAGACAGTATACAAGGTTAATATAGACAGTATACATGGTTAATATAGACAGTATACAAGGTTAATATATACAGTATACATGGTTAATATAGACAGTATACAGTATACATGGTTAATATAGACAGTATACATGGTTAATATACAGTATACATGGTTAATATAGACAGTATACATGGTTAATATAGACAGTATACAAGGTTAATATTTATATATACAGTATACATGGTTAATATAGACAGTATACAGTATACATGGTTAATATAGACAGTATACATGGTTAATATAGACAGTATACAAGGTTAATATAGACAGTATACATGGTTAATATAGACAGTATACAAGGTTAATATATACAGTATACATGGTTAATATAGACATTATACATGGTTAATATAGACAGTATACAAGGTTAATATTTACAGTATACAGTATACATGGTTAATATAGACAGTATATATGGTTAATATAGACAGTATACAGTATACATGGTTAATATAGCCACAATAGATGGTTAATATAGACAGTATACAAGTTAATATAGACAGTAGACATGGTAAATATAGACAGTATACATGGTTAATATAGACAGTATACAGTATACATGGTTAATATAGACAGTATACATGGTTAATATAGACAGTACACAAGGTTAATATATACAGTATACATGGTTAATATAGACAGTATACAAGGTTAATATATACGGTATACATGGTTAATATAGACAGTATACATGGTTAATATAGACAGTATACAGTATACATGGTTAATATAGCCACAATAGATGGTTAATACAGACAGTATACAAGTTTAATATAAACAGTATACATGGTTAATATAGACAGTATATAGTATACATGGTTAATATAGACAGAATATAGTTTAAATGGTTAATATAGACAGTATACAGTATACATGGTTAATATAGACAGTATACATGGTTAATATAGACAGTATACATGGTTAATATAGACAGTACACAGTATACATGGTTAATAGTATACAGTAAACATGGTTAATATAGACAGTATACATGGTTAATATAGACAGTATACAGTATACATGGTTAATATAGACAGTATACATGGTTAATATAGACAGTATATATGGTTAATATAGACAGTATACAGTATACGTGGTTAATATAGACATTATACATGGTAAATATAGACAGTATACATGGTTAATATAGACAGTATACATGGTTAAAATAGACAGTATACATGGTTAATATAGACAGTATACAGTATACATGGTTAATATCGACAGTATACATGGTTAATATAGACAGTATACAGTATACATGGTTAATATAGACAGTATATATGGTTAATATAGACAGTATACATAGTTAATATAGACAGTATACATGGTTAATATAGACAGTATACATGGTTTATTTAGACAGTATACAGTATACATGGTTAATATAGACAGTATACATGGTTAATATAGACAGTATACAGTATACATGGTTAATATAGACAGTATACAGGGTTAATATAGACAGTATACATGGTAAATATAGACAGTATACAGTATACATGGTTAATATATACAGTATACATGGTTAATATAGACAGTATAGTATACAGTATACATGGTTAATATAGACAGTATACATGGTTAATATAGACAGTATACAGTATACATGGTTAATATAGACAGTATACAGTATACATGGTTAATATAGACAGTATACAGTATACATGGTTAATATAGACAGTATACATGGTTAATATAGACAGTATACATGGTTAATATAGACAGTATACAGTATACATGGTAAATATAGACAGTATACATGGTAAATATAGACAGTATACAGTATACATGGTTAATATAGACAGTATACATGGTTAATATAGACAGTATACATGGTTAATATAGACAGTATACAGTATACATGGTTAATATAGACAGTATATATGGTTAATATAGACAGTATACAGTATACATGGTTAATATAGCCACAGTATAGATGGTTAATATAGACAGTATACATGGTTAATATAGACAGTAGACATGGTAAATATAGACAGTATACATGGTTAATATAGACAGTATACAGTATACATGGTTAATATAGACAGTATACATGGTTAATATAGACAGTACACAAGGTTAATATATACAGTATACATGGTTAATATAGACAGTATACAAGGTTAATATATACGGTATACATGGTTAATATAGACAGTATACATGGTTAATATAGACAGTATACAGTATACATGGTTAATATAGCCACAATAGTTAATAATACAGACAGTATACATGGTTAATATAAACAGTATACATGGTTAATATAGACAGACAGTATATAGTATACATGGTTAATATAGACAGAATATAGTTTAAATGGTTAATATAGACAGTATACAGTATACATGGTTAATATAGACAGTATACATGGTTAATATAGACAGTATACATGGTTAATATAGACAGTACACAGTATACATGGTTAATATTGACAGTATACAGTAAACATGGTTAATATAGACAGTATACATGGTTAATATAGACAGTATACAGTATACATGGTTAATATAGACAGTATACATGGTTAATATAGACAGTATATATGGTTAATATAGACAGTATACAGTATACGTGGTTAATATAGACATATAGACATTATACATGGTAAATATAGACAGTATACATGGTTAATATAGACAGTATACATGGTTAAAATAGACAGTATACATGGTTAATATAGACAGTATACAGTATACATGGTTAATATAGACAGTATACATGGTTAATATAGACAGTATACATGGTTAATATAGACAGTATACAGTATACATGGTTAATATAGACAGTATATATGGTTAATATAGACAGTATACATGGTTAATATAGACAGTATACATGGTTAATATAGACAGTATACATGGTTAATATAGACAGTATACAGTATACATGGTTAATATAGACAGTATACATGGTTAATATAGACAGTATACAGTATACATGGTTAATATAGACAGTATACAGGGTTAATATAGACAGTATACATGGTAAATATAGACAGTATACAGTATACATGGTTAATATATACAGTATAGGTGGTTAATATAGACAGTATAGTATACAGTATACATGGTTAATATAGACAGTATATATGGTTAATATAGACAGTATACAGTATACATGGTTAATATAGACAGTATACAGTATACATGGTTAATATAGACAGTATACAGTATACATGGTTAATATAGACAGTATACATGGTTAATATAGACAGTATACATGGTTAATATAGACAGTATACAGTATACATGGTAAATATAGACAGTATACATGGTAAATATAGACAGTATACAGTATACATGGTTAATATAGACAGTATACATGGTTAATATAGACAGTATACATGGTTAATATAGACAGTATACATGGTTAATATAGACAGTATACATGGTTAATATAGACAGTATACATGGTTAATATAGACAGTATACATGGTTAATATAGACAGTATACAGTATACATGGTTAATATAGACAGTATACAGTATACATGGTTAATATAGACAGTATACAGTATACATGGTTAATATAGACAGTATACATGGTTAATATAGACAGTATACATGGTTAATATAGACAGTATACAGTATACAAGGTTAATATAGACAGTATACATGGTTAATATAGACAGTATACAGTATACAAGGTTAATATTTACAGTATACAGTATACATGGTTAATATAGACAGTATATATGGTTAATATAGACAGTATACATGGTTAATATAGACAGTATACATGGTAAATATAGACAGTATACATGGTTAATATAGACAGTATACAGTATACATGGTAAATATAGACAGTATACATGGTAAATATAGACAGTATACATGGTTAATATAGACAGTATACATGGTTAATATAGACAGTATACATGGTTAATATAGACAGTATACATGGTTAATATAGACAGTATACATGGTTAATATAGACAGTATACATGGTTAATATAGACAGTATACATGGTTAATATAGACAGTATACATGGTTAATATAGACAGTATACATGGTTAATATAGACAGTATACAGTATACATGGTTAATATAGACAGTATACAGTATACATGGTTAATATAGACAGTATACATGGTTAATATAGACAGTAGACATGGTTAATATAGACAGTATACAGGATACATGGTTAATATAGACAGTATACATGGTTAATATAGACATTATACATGGTTAATATAGACAGTAGACATGGTTAATATAGACAGTATACATGGTTAATATAGACAGTATACAGTATACATGGTTAATATAGACAGTATACATGGTTAATATAGACAGTATACAGTATACATGGTTAATATAGACAGTATACATGGTTAATATAGACAGTATACATGGTTAATATAGACAGTATACATGGTTAATATAGTATACAGATATAGACAGTATACATGGTTAATATAGACAGTATACATGGTTAATATAGCCACTATACATTATACATGGTTAATATAGACAGTATACATGGTTAATATAGACAGTAGACATGGTTAATATAGACACTATACAGTATACATGGTTAATATAGACAGTATACATGGTTAATATAGACACTATACATGGTTAATATAGACAGTAGACATGGTTAATATAGACACTATACAGTATACATGGTTAATATAGACAGTATACATGGTTAATATAGACAGTATACATGGTTAATATAGACAGTATACATGGTTAATATAGACAGTATACATGGTTAATATAGACAGTATACATGGTTAATATAGACAGTATACAGTATACATGGTTAATATAGACAGTATACAGTATACATGGTCAATATAGACACTATACATGGTTAATATAGACAGTATACATGGTTAAAATAGACAGTATACAGTATACATGGTTAATATAGACAGTAGACATGGTTAATATAGACAGTATACATGGTTAATATAGACAGTAGACAGTATACATGGTTAATATAGCCAGTATACAGTATACATGGTTAATATAGACACTATACATGGTTAATATAGACAGTATACATGGTTAATATAGACAGTATACAGTATACATGGTTAATATAGACAGTATACATGGTTACTATAGACAGTATACATGGTTAATATATATAGTATACATGGTTAATGTAGACAGTATAAGTGGTTAATATAGACAGTATATAGTATACATGGTTAATATAGACAGTTTACAGTATACATGGTTAATGTAGACAGTATAAGTGGTTAACATAGACAGTATTTAGTATACATGGTTAATATAGACAGTATACATGGTTAATATAGACAGTATACAGTATACATGGTTAATATAGACAGCATGGTTAATATAGACAGTAGACAGTATACATGGTTAATATAGACAGTATACAGTATACATGGTTAATATAGACAGTATACATGGTAAATATAGACAGTATAGATGGTTAATATGACAGTATACATGGTTAATATAGACAGTATACAGTATACATGGTTAATATATACAGTATACATGGTTAATATAGACAGTATACAGTATACATGGTTAATATATACAGTATACATGGTTAATATAGACAGTATACATTGTTAATATATACAGTATACATGGTAAATATAGACAGTATACATGGTTAATATAGACAGTATACATTGTTAATATAGACAGTATACATGGTAAATATAGACAGTATACAGTATACATGGTTAATATAGACAGTATACAGTATACATGGTTAATACAGACAGTATACATGGTTAATATAGACAGTATACATGGTTAATGTAGACAGTATAATGGTTAATATAGTATACATGGTTAATATAGACAGTATACATGGTTAATATAATATAGACAGTATACAGTATACATGGTTAATATAGACAGTATACATGATGGTTAATATAGACAGTATACAGTATACATGGTTAATATAGACAGTATACAGTATACATGGTTAATATAGACAGTATACATGGTTAATATAGTATACAGTATACATGGTTAATATAGACAGTATACATGGTTAATATACATGGTATAAGGTTAATATAGACAGTATACATGGTTAATATAGACAGTATACAGTATACATGGTTAATATAGACAGTATACAGTATACATGGTTAATATAGACAGTATACATGGTTAATATAGACAGTATACAAGGTTAATATAGACAGTATGTATACATGGTTAATATAGACTATCAGAGACAACGTATAATCATGGATTAATATAGCACATAGACTAGTTAATAACCCATGTCACAGTATACATGAATAAACATAATATTTTTCGACAGTATACATGGTTAATATAGACAGTATACATGTCCAGTATACATGGTTAGATATCCACCTATCGCATGGCCGACCATCACCCAGAACCACACTGGACTGAGGGGCAGCTCGGGACAGGGTGGCATAGACACAGCTCGGGACAGGGGGCATACAGCATGGTTAATAATCGTATACATGGTTAATATAGACAGTATAGCATGGTTAAGCACTATAGCCCAGCACTGAGACGAATGGTTAATATAGACAGTAGGTACATGGTCCAGCACTAGAGGAACAGTATACAGGAAGCCCAGCATGAGACAGTATACAGTATACATGGTTAATAGAAGAACAGTATACAGGAAGTATAATATAGCCCAGCACTAGGAAGACTCAGTATACAGTTAATATATACAGTATACATGGTTAATATAGACTGGCTGAGTATACATGGTTAATATAGACAGTATACAGTATACATGGTTAATATAGACAGTATATATGGTTAATATAGACAGTATACATGGTTAATATAGACAGTATACAGTATACATGGTTAATATAGACAGTATACATGGTTAATATAGACAGTATACATGGTTAATATAGACAGTATACAGTATACATGGTTAATTTATACAGTATACATGGTTAATATAGACAGTATACAGTATACATGGTTAATATAGACAGTATACAGTATACATGGTTAATATAGACTGTATATAGTATACATGGTTAATATAGACAGTATACAGTATACATGGTTAATATAGACAGTATATAGTATACATGGTTAATATAGACAGTATACAGTACACATGGTTAATATAGACAGTATACATGGTAAATAAAGACAGTATACAGTATACATGGTTAATATAGACAGTATACAGTATACATGGTTAATATAGACAGTATATAGTATACATGGTTAATATAGACAGTATACAGTATACATGGTTAATATAGACAGTATACAGTATACATGGTTAATATAGACAGTATATAGTATACATGGTTAATATAGACAGTATACAGTATACATGGTTAATATAGACAGAATGGTTAATATAGACAGTATACAAGGTTAATATAGACAGTATACAGTATACATGGTTAATATAGACAGTATACATGGTTAATATAGACAGTATACAAGGTTAATATAGACAGTATACATGGTAAATATAGACAGTATAAAGTATACATGGTTAATATAGACAGAATGGTTAATATAGACAGTATACATGGTTAATATTGACAGTATACAGTATACATGGTTAGTATATAGACAGTATACATGGTTAATATAGACAGTATACAGTATACATGGTTAATATAGACAGTATACAGTATACACGGTTAATAAAGACAGTATACATGGTTAATATAGACAGTATACAGGGTTAATATAGACAGTATAAATGCTTAATATAGACAGTATACAGTATACATGGTTAATTTATACAGTATTCAGGGTTAATATAGACAGTATACATGGTTAATATAGACAGTATACAGTATACATGGTTAATATAGACACTATACATGGTTAATATAGACAGTATACGTGGTTAATATAGACACTATACATGGTTAATATAGACAGTATACAGTATACATGGTTAATATAGACAGTATACAGTATACATGGTTAATATAGACAGTATACAGTATACATGGTTAATATAGACAGTATACAGTATACATGGTTAATATAGACAGTATATAGTATACATGGTTAATATAGACAGTATACAGTATACATGGTTAATATAGACAGTATATATGGTTAATATAGACAGTATACATGGTTAATATAGACAGTATACAGTATACATGGTTAATATAGACAGTATACATGGTTAATATAGACAGTATACATGGTAAATATAGACAGTATACATGGTTAATTTATACAGTATACATGGTTAATATAGACAGTATACAGTATACATGGTTAATATAGACAGTATACAGTATACATGGTTAATATAGACTGTATATAGTATACATGGTTAATATAGACAGTATACAGTATACATGGTTAATATAGACAGTATATAGTATACATGGTTAATATAGACAGTATATAGTATACATGGTTAATATAGACAGTATACAGTATACATGGTTAATATAGACAGTATATAGTATACATGGTTAATATAGACAGTATACAGTACACATGGTTAATATAGACAGTATACATGGTAAATATAGACAGTATACAGTATACATGGTTAATATAGACAGTATACAGTATACATGGTTAATATAGACAGTATACAGTATACATGGTTAATATAGACAGTATATAGTATACATGGTTAATATAGACAGTATACAGTATACATGGTTAATATAGACAGTATACAGTATACATGGTTAATATAGACAGTATATAGTATACATGGTTAATATAGACAGTATACAGTATACATGGTTAATATAGACAGAATGGTTAATATAGACAGTATACAATGGTTAATATAGACAGTATACAGTATACATGGTTAATATAGACAGTATACATGGTTAATATAGACAGTATACAAGGTTAATATAGACAGTATACATGGTAAATATAGACAGTATAAAGTATACATGGTTAATATAGACAGAATGGTTAATATAGACAGTATACATGGTTAATATTGACAGTATACAGTATACATGGTTAATATAGACAGTATACAAGGTTAATATAGACAGTATACAGTATACATGGTTAATATAGACAGTATACATGGTAAATATAGACAGTATAAAGTATACATGGTTAATATAGACAAAATGGTTAATATAGACAGTATACAAGGTTAATATAGACAGTATACAGTATACATGGTTAATATAGACAGTATACAAGGTTAATATAGACAGTATACAGTATACATGGTTAGTATATAGACAGTATACATGGTTAATATAGACAGTATACATGGTTAATATAGACAGTATACAGTGTACATGGTTAATATATACATGGTTAATATAGTATACAGTATACATGGTTAATATAGACAGTATACATGGTTAATATAGACAGTACATGGTTAATATAGACAGTATACAGTATACATGGTTAATATAGACAGTATACAGTATACATGGTTAATATAGACAGTATACATGGTTAATATGGTTAATATATGGTTAATATAGACAGTATACAGTACATGGTTATACAGTATACATGGTTAATATAGACAGTATACAGTATACATGGTTAATATAGACAGTATACATGGTTAATATAGACAGTATACAGTATACATGGTTAATATAGACAGTATACATTGTTAATATATACAGTATACAGTATACATGGTTAATATAGTATACAGTATGGTTAATATATACAGTATACAGTATACAGTATACATGGTTAATAGTATTTACATTTAAGTATACATGGTTCATTTAGCAGACGCTCTTATCCAGAGCACTTACAAATGGTGAATATCACCTTCTGACATCCAGTGGAACAGCCACTTTACAATAGTGCATCTAAATCATTAAGGGGGGGTGAGAAGGATTACTGATCCTATCCTAGGTATTCCTTGAAGAGGTGGGGTTTCAGGTGTCTCCAGAAGGTGGTGATTGACTCCGCTGTCCTGGTTAGTTTGTTCCACCATTGGGGGGCCAGAGCAGAACAGTTTTGACTGGGCTACGGGAACTGTACTTCCTAATGGTAGGGAGGCGAGTTAATAGGCCAGAGGTGGATGAACGTATACAGTGCCCTTGCTTGGGTGTATGATCAGAGCCTGGAGGTACTGCGGTGCCGTTCCCCTACACATATAGGCAAGCACCATGGTCTTGTAGCGGATACATGGTTAATGGAAGCCAGTGGAGAGAGCGGAGGAGCGGGGTGATGAGAGAACTTGGGAAGGTGAACACAGATGGTTTGGATGAGTTGTAGGGGTTTAATGGCACACAGGGAGCCCATACATGAGTTGCAATATCCAGACGGGAGATGACAAGTGCCTGGATTAGGACCTGCGCCGCTTCCTGTGTGAGGCAGGGTCGTATGCGGATGTTGTAGAGCATGAACCTACAGGAATACCGCCATGATGTTGGTTACAGGGTGTTGACAGGATCACGCCAAGGTTCTTAGCGCTCTGGGAGGAGGACACAATGGAGTTGTCAACCGTGATGGCGAGATCATGGAACGGGCAGTCCTTCCCGGGAGGAATAGCAGCTCCGTCTTGCCGAGGTTAGCTTGAGGTGGTGATCCGTCATCCACACTGATATGTCTGCCAGACATGCAGAGATGCGATTCGCCACCTGGTCATCAGAAGGGGGAAAGGAGAAGATTAATTGTGTGTCGTCTGCATAGCAATGATAGGAGAGACCATGTGAGGTTATGACAGAGCCAAGTGACTTGGTGTATAGCGAGAATAGGAGAGGGCCTAGAACAGAGCCCTGGGGGACACCAGTGGTGAGAGCGCGTGGCAGGAGACAGATTCTCGTTAATATAGAGCAGTCAGGTAGGATGCAATAGACATAGCGTGGGCCGCGCCGGAGATGCCCAACTCGGAGAGGGTGGAGAGGAGGATCTGATGGTTCACAGTATACATGGTTAAGGATAGACAGAGGATAGACAGTTAGCTTTACATGCCTCCGTGATGCAGATAGAGCAGTCTCAGTTGAATGACTAGTCTTGAAATGACTGATTTGGATCAAGAAGGTCATTCTGAGAGAGATACGGGAGAGCTGGTTAATATAGACAGTATAGCAGTATACATGGTTAATACGACAGCACGTTCAAGAGTTTTGGAGAGAAAAGAAAGAAGGGATACATGGTCTTAATGACATCGGAGGGATCAGTGTAGGTTTTTTCAGAAGGGGTGCAATCTCGCTATCTTGAACACGGAAGGGACGTAGCCAGCGGTCAGGGATGAGTTAATGATGACAGTATACATGGTTAATAATAGAAGGTTAATATACAGTATACATGGTTAATACATGGTTAATATAGACAGTATACATGGTTAATATAGACAGTATACATGGTTAATATAGACAGTATACATGGTTAATATAGACAGTATACAGTATACATGGTTAATATAGACAGTATACATTGTTAATATATACAGTAGACAGTATACATGGTTAATATAGACAGTATACATGGTTAATATAGACAGTAGACAGTATACATGGTTAATATAAACAGTATACAGTATACATGGTTAATATAGACAGTATACATGGTTAATATAGACAGTATAGATGGTTAATATAGACAGTATACATGGTTAATATAGACAGTATACAGTATACATGGTTAATATAGACAGTATACATGGTTAATATAGACAGTATACATGGTTAATATAGACAGTATACATGGTTAATATAGACAGTATACAGTATACATGGTTAATATAGACAGTATACAGTATACATGGTTAATATAGACAGTATACAGTATACATGGTTAATATAGACAGTATACATGGTTAATATAGACAGTATACATTGTTAATATATACAGTATACAGTATACATGGTTAATATAGACAGTATACAGTATACATGGTTAATATAGACAGAATACATGGTTAATATAGACATTATACATGGTTAATATAGATAGTATACATGGTTAATATAGACAGTATACATGGTTAATATAGACAGTATACATGGTTAATATAGACAGTATACATGGTTAATATAGACAGTATACATGGTTAATATAGACAGTATACATGGTTAATATAGACATTATACATGGTTAATATAGACAGTATACAGTATACAGTATACATGGTTAATATAGACACTATAACTGGTTAATATAGACAGTATACAAGGTTAATATAGACAGTAGACATGGTTAATATAGACAGTATACAGTATACATGGTTAATATAGACAGCATACAGTATACATGGTTAATATAGACACTATAACTGGTTAATATATACAGTATACATGGTTAATATAGACATTAAACATGGTTAATATAGACAGTATACATGGTTAATATAGACAGTATACAGTATACATGCTTAATATATACAGTATACATGGTTAATATAGACAGTATACAGTATACATGGTTAATATAGACATTATACATGGTTAATATAGACAGTATACATGGTTAATATAGACATGGTTAATATAGACACTATAACTGGTTAATATAGACAGTATACAGTATACATGCTTAATATATACAGTATACATGGTTAATATAGACAGTATACAGTATACATGGTTAATATAGACATTATACATGGTTATTATAGACATTATACATGGTTAATATAGACAGTATACATGGTTAATATAGACACTATAACTGGTTAATATAGACAGTATACCATATACATGGTTAATATAGACAGTATACAGTATACATGGTTAATATAGACAGTATACAGTATACATGGTTAATATAGACATTATACATGGTTAATATAGACAGTATACATGGTTAATATAGACATTATACATGGTTAATATAGACACTATAACTGGTTAATATAGACAGTATACAGTATACAGTATACATGGTTAATATAGATAGTAGACAGTATACATGGTTAATATAGACAGTATACAGTATACATGGTTAATATAGACACTATAACTGGTTAATATATACAGTATACAGTATACATGGTTAATATATACAGTATACAGTATACATGGTTAATATATAGGGTATACATGGTTAATATAGACAGTATATATGGTTAATATAGACAGTATACAGTATACATGGTTAATATAGACAGTATACAGTATACATGGTTAATATAGACACTATAACTGGTTAATATATACAGTATACAGTATACATGGTTAATATATACAGTATACAGTATACATGGTTAATATATAGGGTATACATGGTTAATATAGACAGTATATATGGTTAATATAGACAGTATACATTATACATGGTTAATATAGACAGTATACATGGTTAATATAGACAGTATACAGTATACATGGTTAATATAGACAGTATACAGTATACATGGTTAATATATAGGGTATACATGGTTAATATAGACAGTATATATGGTTAATATAGACAGTATACAGTATACATGGTTAATATAGACAGTATACATGGTTAATATATACAGTATACATGGTTAATATAGACATTAAACATGGTTAATATAGACAGTATACATGGTTAATATAGACAGTATACAGTATACATGGTTAATATAGACACTATAACTGGTTAATATATACAGTATACATGGTTAATATAGACATTAAACATGGTTAATATAGACAGTATACATGGTTAATATAGACAGTATACAGTATACATGCTTAATATATACAGTATACATGGTTAATATAGACAGTATACAGTATACATGGTTAATATAGACATTATACATGGTTAATATAGACAGTATACATGGTTAATATAGACATTATACATGGTTAATATAGACACTATAACTGGTTAATATAGACAGTATACAGTATACATGCTTAATATATACAGTATACATGGTTAATATAGACAGTATACAGTATACATGGTTAATATAGACATTATACATGGTTATTATAGACATTATACATGGTTAATATAGACAGTATACATGGTTAATATAGACACTATAACTGGTTAATATAGACAGTATACATGGTTAATATAGACAGTATACCATATACATGGTTAATATAGACAGTATACAGTATACATGGTTAATATAGACAGTATACAGTATACATGGTTAATATAGACATTATACATGGTTAATATAGACAGTATACATGGTTAATATAGACATTATACATGGTTAATATAGACACTATAACTGGTTAATATAGACAGTATACAGTATACAGTATACATGGTTAATATAGATAGTAGACAGTATACATGGTTAATATAGACAGTATACAGTATACATGGTTAATATAGGCACTATAACTGGTTAATATATACAGTATACAGTATACATGGTTAATATATACAGTATACAGTATACATGGTTAATATATAGGGTATACATGGTTAATATAGACAGTATATATGGTTAATATAGACAGTATACAGTATACATGGTTAATATAGACAGTATACAGTATATATGGTTAATATAGACAGTATACATTATACATGGTTAATATAGACAGTATACATGGTTAATATAGACAGTATACAGTATACATGGTTAATATAGACAGTATACAGTATACATGGTTAATATATAGGGTATACATGGTTAATATAGACAGTATATATGGTTAATATAGACAGTATACAGTATACATGGTTAATATAGACAGTATACATGGTTAATATATACAGTATACATGGTTAATATAGACATTAAACATGGTTAATATAGACAGTATACATGGTTAATATAGACAGTATACAGTATACATGCTTAATATATACAGTATACATGGTTAATATAGACAGTATACAGTATACATTTAACATTTAACATTAACATTTAAGTCATTTAGCAGAGTATCCAGAGCGACTTACAAATGGTGAATTCACCTTCTACATCCAGTGGAACAGCCACTTTACAATAGTGCATCTAAATCATTAAGGGGGAGGGGGGTGAGAAGGATTACTTATCCTATACATGGTATTCCTTGAAAGGTGGGGTTTAGGTGTCTCATGGAAGGTGGTATACTCAGCTGTCATGGTTAAGTTTGTTATACATGGGGGCCAGAGCAGCGAACAGTTTTGACTACTGAGCGGGAACTGTACTTCATGGTTAATATATCAGTGGTAGGGAGGCGAGCAGGCCAGAGGTATACATGCCCTTGTTTGGGTGTATGATCAGACTGGAGTATACATGGTTAATATAGACAGTACCATGGTCTTATAGCGGACAGCTTCAACTGGAAGCCATGGAGATATAGACAGTATGAGAGAACTTGGGAAGGTTAATACCAGACAGTATACATGGTTTAATAGGGGTTTGAGACAGGTAGCCCAGCCAACATGGTTAATATAGACAGTAATCCAGACGGGAGATGACAGTGTGGATTAGGACCTGCGCCGTTATGGTTAATATATACAGTATACATGGTTAATATAGACAGTATACAGTATACATGGTTAATATAGACAGTATACAGTATACATGGTTAATATAGACAGTATACATGGTTAATATATACAGTATACATGGTTAATATAGACAGTATACAGTATACATGGTTAATATAGACAGTATACATGGTTAATATATACAGTATACATGGTTAATATAGACAGTATACATGGTTAATATAGACAGTATACATGGTTAATATAGACAGTATACAGTATACATGGTTAATATAGACAGTATACATGGTTAATATAGACAGTATACAGTATACATGGTTAATATAGACAGTATACAGTACACATGGTTAATATAGACAGTATACATGGTTAATATATACAGTATACATGGTTAATATAGACAGTATACAGTATACATGGTTAATATAGACAGTATACATGGTTAATATAGACAGTATACATGGTTAATATAGACAGTATACAGTATACATGGTTAATATAGACAGTATACATGGTTAATATATACAGTATACATGGTTAATATAGACATTATACAGTATACATGGTTAATATAGACAGTATACATGGTTAATATAGACAGTATACAGTATACATGGTTAATATAGACAATATACAGTATACATGGTTAATATAGACAGTATACATGGTTAATATAGACAGTATACATGGTTAATATAGACAGTATACAATGGTTAAAATATACAGTATACATGGTTAATATAGACAGTATACAGTATACATGGTTAATATAGACAATATACATGGTTAATATAGACAGTATACATGGTTAATATATACAGTATAAATGGTTAATATAGACAGTATACAGTATACATGGTTAATATAGACAGTATACATGGTTAATATATACAGTATACATGGTTAATATAGACATTATACAGTATACATGGTTAATATAGACAGTATATATGGTTAATATAGACAGTATACATGGTTAATATAGACAGTATACATGGTTAATATAGACAGTATACATGGTTAATATAGACAGTATACATGGTTAATATAGACAGTATACAGTATACATGGTTAATATAGACAGTATACAGTATACATGGTTAATATAGACAGTATACATGGTTAATATAGACAGTATACATGGTTAATATAGACAGTATACATGGTTAATATATACAGTATACATGGTTAATATAGACATTATACAGTATACATGGTTAATATAGACAGTATACATGGTTAATATACAGTATACATGGTTAATATAGACAGTATACATGGTTAATATAGACAGTATACATGGTTAATATAGACAGTATAAATGGTTAATGTAGACAGTATAAGTTGTTAATATAGACAGTATATAGTATACATGGTTAATATAGACACTATAGGTTGTTAATATAGACATTATACATGGTTAATATAGACATTATAGATGGTTAATATAGACAGTATACATGGTTAATATAGACAGTATTCATGGTTAATATAGACAGTATACAGTATACATGGTTAATATAGACATTATACATGGTTAATATAGACAGTATACATGGTTAATATAGACAGTATACATGGTTAATATAGACAGTATACATGGTTAATATAGACAGTATAAATGGTTAATGTAGACAGTATAAGTTGTTAATATAGACAGTATATAATGGTATACATGGTTAATATAGACACTATAGGTTGTTAATATAGACATTATACATGGTTATATAGACATTATAGATGGTTAATATAGACATTATAGATGGTTAATATAGACAGTATACATGGTTAATATAGACAGTATTCATGGTTAATATATACAGTATACATGGTTAATATAGACAGTATACAGTATACATGGTTAATATATACAGTATACATGGTTAATATAGACAGTATACAGTATACATGGTTAATATATACAGTATATAGTATACATGGTTAATATAGACAGTATACAGTATACATGGTTAATATAGACAGTATACATGGTTAATATAGACAGTATACAGTATACATGGTTAATATAGACAGTATACATGGTTAATATAGACAGTATACATGGTTAATATAGACAGTATTCATGGTTAATATATACAGTATACATGGTTAATATAGACAGTATACAGTATACATGGTTAATATAGACAGAATACATGGTTAATATAGACAGTATACATGGTTAATATAACAGTATACATGGTTAATATATATACATGGTTAATATAGACAGTATACATGGTTAATATAGACAGTATACAGTATACATGGTTAATAGTATACATGGTTAGTATACATGGTTAATATAGACAGTATACATTGTTAATATAGACAGTATACATGGTTAATATAGACAGTATACATGGTTAATATAGACAGTATACATGGTTAATATAGACAGTATACATGGTTAATATAGACAGCATACAGTATACATGGTTTATATAGACAGTATACAGTATACATGGTTAATATAGACAGAATACATGGTTAATATAGACAGTATACAGTATACATGGTTAATATAGACAGTATACATGGTTAATATAGACAGTATACATGGTTAATATAGACAGTATACATTATACATGGTTAATATAGACAGTATACATGGTTAATATAGACAGTATACATTGTAAATATAGACAGTATACATGGTTAATATAGACAGTATACATGGTTAATATAGACAGTATACAGTATACATGGTTAATATAGACAGTATACATGGTTAATATAGACAGTATACATGGTTAATATAGACAGTATACAGTATACAAGGTTAATATAGACAGTATACAGTATACATGGTTAATATAGACAGTATACAGTATACATGGTTAATATATACAGTATACATGGTTAATATAGACAGTATACAGTATACATGGTTAATATATACAGTATACATGGTTAATATAGACAGTATACATGGTTAATATAGACAGTATACATGGTTAATATAGACAGTATACAGTATACATGGTTAATATAGACAGTATACATGGTTAATATATACAGTATACATGGTTAATATAGACATTATACAGTATACATGGTTAATATAGACAGTATACATGGTTAATATAGACAGTATACAGTATACATGGTTAATATGGACAATATACAGTATACATGGTTAATATAGACAATATACATGGTTAATATAGACAGTATACATGGTTAATATAGACAGTATACAAGGTTAAAATATACGGTATACATGGTTAATATAGACAGTATACAGTATACATGGTTAATATAGACAATATACATGGTTAATATAGACAGTATACATGGTTAATATAGACAGTATACATGGTTAATATAGACAGTATACAGTATACATGGTTAATATAGACAGTATACATGGTTAATATATACAGTTTACATGGTTAATATAGACATTATACAGTATACATGGTTAATATAGACAGTATACATGGTTAATATAGACAGTATACATGGTTAATATATACAGTATACATGGTTAATATAGACATTATACAGTATACATGGTTAATATAGACAGTATACATGGTTAATATAGACATTATACATGGTTAATATAGACAGTATACAGTATACATGGTTAATATAGACATTATACATGGTTAATATAGACAGTATACATGGTTAATATAGACAGTATACATGGTTAATATAGACAGTATACATGGTTAATATAGACAGTATAAATGGTTAATGTAGACAGTATAAGTTGTTAATATAGACAGTATATAGTATACATGGTTAATATAGACACTATAGGTTGTTAATATAGACATTATACATGGTTAATATAGACATTATACATGGTTAATATAGACAGTATACATGGTTAATATAGACAGTATTCATGGTTAATATATACAGTATACATGGTTAATATAGACAGTATACAGTATACATGGTTAATATAGACAGTATACAGTATACATGGTTAATATATACAGTATACATGGTTAATATAGACAGTATACAGTATACATGGTTAATATATACAGTATACATGGTTAATATAGACAGTATACAGTATACATGGTTAATATAGACAGTATACATGGTTAATATAGACAGTATACAGTATACATGGTTAATATAGACAGTATACAGTATACATGGTTAATATAGACAGTATACAGTATACATGGTTAATTTAGACAGTAGACAGTATACATGGTTAATATAGACAGTATACAGTATACATGGTTAATATAGACAGTATACATGGTTAATATAGACAGTATACATGGTTAATATAGACAGTATACATGGTTAATATAGACAGTATACATGGTTAATATAGACAGTATACATGGTTAATATAGACAGTATACAGTATACATGGTTAATATAGACAGAATACATGGTTAATATAGACAGCATACATGGTTAATATAGACATTATACATGGTTAATATAGACAGTATACAGTATACATGGTTAATTTAGACAGTAGACAGTATACATGGTTAATATAGACAGTATACATGGTTAATATAGACAGTATACAGTATACATGGTTAATATAGACAGAATACATGGTTAATATAGACAGTATACATGGTTAATATAGACAGTATACATGGTTAATATAGCCACTATACATTATACATGGTTAATATAGACAGTATACATGGTTAATATAGACAGTATACATGGTTAATATAGACAGTATACATGGTTAATATATACAGTATACATGGTTAATATAGACAGTATACATGGTTAATATAGACAGTATACATGGTTAATATAGACAGTATACATGGTTAATATAGACAGCATACAGTATACATGGTTTATATAGACAGTATACAGTATACATGGTTAATATAGACAGAATACATGGTTAATATAGACAGTATACAGTATACATGGTTAATATAGACAGTATACATGGTTAATATAGACAGTATACATGGTTAATATAGACAGTATACATTATACATGGTTAATATAGACAGTATACATGGTTAATATAGACAGTATACAGTATACATTGTTAATATAGACAGTATACATGGTTAATATAGACAGTATACATGGTTAATATAGACAGTATACAGTATACATGGTTAATATAGACAGTATACAGTATACAAGGTTAATATAGACAGTATACAGTATACATGGTTAATATAGACAGTAGACAGTATACATGGTTAATATAGACAGTATACAGTATACATGGTTAATATAGACAGTATACAGTATACATGGTTAATTTAGACAGTAGACAGTATACATGGTTAATATAGACAGTATACATGGTTAATATAGACAGTATACAGTATACATGGTTAATATAGACAGAATACATGGTTAATATAGACAGTATACATGGTTAATATAGACAGTATACATGGTTAATATAGCCACTATACATTATACATGGTTAATATAGACAGTATACATGGTTAATATAGACAGTATACATGGTTAATATAGACAGTATACATGGTTAATATATACAGTATACATGGTTAATATAGACAGTATACATGGTTAATATAGACAGTATACATGGTTAATATAGACAGTATACATGGTTAATATAGACAGCATACAGTATACATGGTTTATATAGACAGTATACAGTATACATGGTTAATATAGACAGAATACATGGTTAATATAGACAGTATACAGTATACATGGTTAATATAGACAGTATACATGGTTAATATAGACAGTATACATGGTTAATATAGACAGTATACATTATACATGGTTAATATAGACAGTATACATGGTTAATATAGACAGTATACAGTATACATGGTTAATATAGACAGTATACATGGTTAATATAGACAGTATACATGGTTAATATAGACAGTATACAGTATACATGGTTAATATAGACAGTATACAGTATACAAGGTTAATATAGACAGTATACAGTATACATGGTTAATATAGACAGTAGACAGTATACATGGTTAATATAGACAGTATACAGTATACATGGTTAATATAGACAGTATGCAGAATACATGGTTAATATAGACAGTATACAGTATACATGGTTAATATAGACAGTATACAGAATACATGGTTAATATAGACAGTATATATGGTTAATATAGACAGTATACATGGTTAATATAGACAGTATACATGGTTAAAATAGACAGTATACAGTATACATGGTTAATATAGACAGTATACAGTATACAATGTTAATATAGACAGTATACAGTATACATGGTTAATATAGACAGTATACATGGTTAATATAGACAGTAGACAGTATACGTGGTTAATATAGACAGTAGACAGTATACAAGGTTAATATAGACAGTATACATTGTTAATATAGACAGTATACAATGTTAATATAGACAGTATACAGTATACATGGTTAATATAGACAGTATACAGTATACATGGTTAATATAGACAGTATACATTGTTAATATAGACAGTATACAGTATGCATGGTTAATATAGACAGTATACAGTATACATGGCTAATATAGACAGTATACATGGTTAATATAGACAGTATACAGTATACATGGTTAATATAGACAGTATACATGGTTAATATAGACAGTATACATGGTTAATATAGACAGTATACATGGTTAATATAGACAGCATACATGGTTAATATAGACAGTAGACAGTATACATGGTTAATATAGACAGTATATATGGTTAATATAGACAGTAGACAGTATACATGGTTAATATAGACAGTAGACAGTATACATGGTTAATATAGACAGTATACATGGTTAATATAGACAGTATACATTGTTAATATAGACAGTATACAGTATACATGGTTAATATAGACAGTATACAGTATACATGGTTGATATAGACAGTAGACAGTATACAAGGTTAATATCGACAGTATATTTATTATAGACAGTACATTTATTATAGACAGTATACATGGGTAGAGTTTGCTGTGTGTGTTGAAAAATGTATTTCTTCCTCTTGATACATGTGCACTGTGTCTTCCTGTCCTTCTTGGGTCCACACACATCACAGCGCTTCTTCTTGTTGCCACCGGCTGCAATCTAGAATGATGAAAACACTTAGTTCAGAATTTTACTAACATCTCACTCACTCACTCACTCACTCACTCACTCACTCATATATATAGTTACATCAGTCCAAGGTAGGAGAGTCAGACACACACATGCATCAACATAGCTCACTCTTACTTCTGGTATATATTATCTTGTTGCTTCTTCTTGTTGCTACCGGCAGCAATCTAGAATGAATTCTACTAACACCTCGCTCCCTCCTTAGTTCAGAAATGTTACTAACATCTCACTCACTCACTCACTCACTCACTCACTCACTCACTCACTCACTCACTCACTCACTCACTCACTCACTCACTCACTCACTCACTCACTCACTCACTCACTCACTCATATATATAGTTACATCAGTCCAAGGTAGGAGAGTGAGACACACATGCAACAACATCACTCACATTTCCTTCCAGTATTGGAGTTGTTGGTTCTGTGGGTCGGGCGGATGTGGAAGCAGCCTCCTCCTGAACCCCCCTAATGATGGCTGCAGAAGCTGGGGTCCTTGGGATATGTTGTCTCCTTCTGGATTTGAGGTCTTACCAATGCCTCGCCCAGCTCCTCAAGAAAGAGCTGTCTCCTCTGGAGTTTCCCTCTGCTCCAATCTGGGTTCAACGCTGTCCAGATGACCAACGCGTTGTAGCTGAGATGTCCAATATGTTGAAGAATATCACAAGTGGCCAGCGTAGGGTTCTTCTTTTGCAGCTGTAGCCAGGCGTGGTGTGTCGTGGTGTGTCGTGGTGTGTCTTGGTGTGTCGTGGTGTGTCTTGGTGTGTCGTGGTGTGTCGTGGTGTGTCTTGGTGTGTCGTGGTGTGTCTTGGTGTGTCGTGGTGTGTCGTGGTGTGTCTTGGTGTGTCTTGGTGTGTCGTGGTGTGTCTTGGTGTGTTGTGGTGTGTCTTGGTGTGTCGTGGTGTGGTGTGTCATGGTGTGGTGTGTCGTGGTGTGTGTGTCGTGGTGTGTCTTGGTGTGTCGTGGTGTGGTGTCTTGGTGTGGTGTGTCGTGGTGTGGTGTCTTGGTGTGGTGTGTCGTAGTGTGTCGTGGTGTGTCTTGGTGTGTCGTGGTGTGTCTTGGTGTGTCATGGTGTGGTGTGGTGTGGTGTGGTGTGTCTTGGTGTGTTGTGGTGTGGTGTGTCTTGGTGTGTCGTGGTGTGTCTTGGTGTGTCGTGGTGTATCTTGGTGTGTCGTGGTGTGTCTTGGTGTGTTGTGGTGTGTTGTGGTGTGTCTTGGTGTGTCGTGGTGTGTCATAGTGTGTCGTAGTGTGTCTTTGTGTGTCGTAGTGTGTCATGGTGTGTCGTGGTGTGCATTGGTGTGTCTTGGTGTGTCGTGGTGTGTCATAGTGTGTCGTGGTGTGTCTTGATGTGTCGTGGTGTGTCGATACGCCATCCCATTTGTTTGCGCTTCTAGTGGGACTATCATTTGTTTTTCATTAGGACAATGACCCAACACACCTCCAGGCTGTGTAAGGGCTATTTGACCAAGAAGGCGTGTGGAGTGCTGCATCAGATGCCTCCACAATCACCCGACCTCAACCCAATTTAGACGGTTTGGGATGAGTTGGACCGCAGACTGAAGGAAAAGCAACCAACAAGTGCTCAGCATATGTGGGAACTCGTTCAAGACTGTTGAAAAAGCATTCCAGGTGAAGCTGGTTGAGAGAATGCCAAGTGAGCAAAGCTGTTTAAAAAAACAACTTCAATGAGTGTGTCCAACCTTTTGACTCATACTGTGTATTTTGTTTTATTAATAAAAATGTAATATCTAAAATACAGTTGTTGGATAAGTGTTCACCCATTTGTTTAGGCAAGCCTATGTGGCTTAACAAATCAGATAAGTTATATGGACTAACTCAGTGTTAAATAATAGTAGTTGATGTGATTTTTGAATGACTACTCCTTCCTCTGTCCCCCATACATACAACAGCTGTAAGATCCCAAGCACAGATTAATCTATAAAGACCAGGGAGTGTCACGACTGTCTCCGTCCTCCTCATCTGACGAGGAGAAGCGAGAAGGATCGGAGGACGTGGTAGCGTGGTAAGTGTTCGTCATTTTAATTTTAAAAAACGGAACACTACAAAATTACAACCATGACGCTAATAAACAATAGTGCGGACACACACACACACACACTACACACACTACACACACACACACTACACAACAAACAAACACACACACACACACACACACACACACACACACACACACACACACACACACACACACACACACACACACACAATGACAAAACAGGCTACCTAAATATGGTCCCCAATCAGAGACAACGACTAACACCTGCCTCTGATTGAGAACCATACCAGGCCAAACACAGAAACAGACAAACTAGACACACAACATAGAATGCCCACTCAGATCACACCCTGACCAAACAAAACATAGAAACATACAAAGCAAACTATGGTCAGGGCGTGACAGGGAGCTTTTCAAACGCCTTATAAAGAAAGGCATTGATTGGTAGATGGGTAAAAGTAACCAATAAGAACGGTCAGGAAAGTAACCATGCTGTGGCTGATGTACAGTGGATTGTGAAAGTATTCACCCCCCTTGGCATTTTTCCTATTTTGTTGTTTTACAACCTGGAATTAAATAGATTTTGGGGTGGCTTGTATGATTTGATTTACACAACATGCCAACCACTCTGAAGACACTAAATATGTTTTATTGTGAAGCAAAACAACAAATAAAACAAAAAAAAAACAGAACTTGAGCGTGCATCACTATTCACCCCCCCAAAGTCAATACTTTGTAGAGCCACCTTTTGCAGCAATTACAGCTGCAAGTCTCTTGGGGTCTCTATAAGCTTGGCATATCTAGCCACTGGGATTTTTGCCCATTCTTCAAGGCAAAACTGCTCCAGCTCCTTCAAGTAGGATGGGTTCCGCTGAGGTCAGGGCCTAAGTTGAGGAGAAGTACAGATCAGGGTTGGGTTATAAAATATTTGAAACTTTGAACATCTCACGGGGCACCATTAAATCCGTTATTAAAAAAATGGAAAGAATATGGCACCACAACAAACCTGCCAAGAGATGGCCGCCCACCAAAACTCACAGACCAGGCAAGGAGGGCATTAATCAGAGGCAACAAAGAGACCAAAGATAAGACCAAAGATAACCCTGAAGGAGCTGCAAAAAGCTCCACAGCGGAGATTGAAGTATCTGTCCATAGGACCACTTTAAGCCGTACACTCCACATAGCTGGGCATTAAGGAAGAGTGGCCAGAAAAAAGCCATTGCTTAAAGAAAAATATAAACAAACACGTTTATGTTCTCAAAAAGGCATGTGGGAGATTCCCCATACATATGGAAGAAGGTAATCTGGTCAGATGAGGCTGAGAATGAGCTTTTTGGCCATCAAGAAAAACGCTATGACACAAACCAAACACCTCTCTTGGCCCGAGAACACCATGTTTTTCATCGGCAGGGACTGGGAAACTGGTCAGAATTGAAGGATTGAAGGATGGTGCTAAATACAGGGACATTCTTGAGGGAAACCTGTTTCAGAGATTTGGTAATGGGACAGAGGTTCACCTTCCAGCAGGACAATGACCAAGGCATACTGCTAAAGCAACACTTGAGTGGTTTAAGGGGAAACATTTAAATGTTTTTCAATGACCTTGTCAAAGCCCAGACCTCAATCCAATTGAGAATCTGTGGTATGACTTAAAGATTGCTGTACACCAGTGGAACGAAGAGCTCCTTGGTCTTCATGGTGCCACTTGCTTAGTGGTGTTGCAGACTCTGGGGCCTTTCAGAACAAGTGTATATATACACTGAGATAATGTAACACTTAAATAAAGTCCACCTGTGTGCACTCTTCCACCTGTGTGCACTCTTACTTCTGAAGGTAATTGGTTGCACCAGATCTTATTTTGGGGTGAATACATATGAACGCATCACTTTTCCGTTTATTTTTTATTTATTTTTATTTTCTTAAAGAAATAAAACAAAATCACTTCACCAATTTGGTCTATTTTGTGTATGTCCATTACATGAAATCCAAATATAAATCAATTTAAATTACCGGGTGTAATGCAACAATATAGGAAAAATGCCAAGAAAGACGAGTACTTTTTCAAGGCACTGTTATTAGCTAGCTAAGTGCACAGACGCAATGCACACAGCACTAAGTACTTCCTCCAAGCGAACTGGAGCTAGTATTGTAATTAAATCACAATGGATTAGATATTTTCTGTCACGCCCTGACCTTAGAGATCCTTGTTATTCTCTATGTTTGGTTAGGTCAGGGTGTGATTTGGGTGGACATTTTATGTTCTCTATTTCTTTGTGTTTGGCCGAGTATGGTTCCCAATCAGAGGCAGCTGTCTTTCATTGTCTCTGATTGGGGATCATACTTAGGCAGCCCTTTTTCCCTCCTTCAGTGTGGGATCTTGTCTTTGTTTGAATGCATGTAGTTTGCACGACAAAGCTTTTCGTTTGTTATATTGTTTATAGTTTTTTTGGTGTAACATTTCAAATTAAAGAAGAATGTATGCTTACCACACTGCACCTTGGTCTCCTTCCGATGACAAACAGTACAGTTTCAATGAAACAGCTGCCTGTGTTAGCTTCCTAGTTTGTGCAGTGTCCTTAGCATTGCAGTGTCCTGAGCTAGCGACACTATATATATATAAAAGTATGTGGACACCCCTTCAAATAAGTGGATTCTGCTATTTCAGCCACATCCATTGCTGACAGGTTTATAAAACCGAGCACACCACCATGCAATCTCCATAGACAAACAAAAGTATTTTGTGTTTTCTTTATTATTTTGGTCAGGCCAGGGTGTGACATGGGTTATTTATGTGGTGTGTTTTGTCTTGGGGTTTTTGTAGGTCATGGGATTGTGGTTAGTGGGGTTGTCTAGAAGAGTCTATGGCTGCCTGAAGTGGTTCTCAATCAGAGGCAGGTGTTTATCGTTGTCTCTGATTGGGAACCATATTTAGGCAGCCATATTCTTTGAGGGTTTCGTGGTTGATTGTTCCTGTCTCTGTGTTTGTTTGCACCACCATAGGGCTGTTTCGGGTTTTCACGTTTATTGTTTTTGTATACTGTTCGTGTTTTCATCTTTATTAATGGTGTATACAAATAACCACGCTGCGTATTGGTCCGCCTCTCCTTCGACGGAAGAATCCCGTAACAAATATTGTATATTGACGATATGAAAGATGTTCTTGCCTTTTTCTTTATGCAGATGACCCTATACTTCTGGTGTCTCACAAAGTAAAACTACGTTGGAGAGAATACTTAGCACAGAGCTGACTAACGTTAGCAATTGGCTTGGAGATAACAAGCTATCTCTGCACTTAGGGAAAACGGAGGCAATTATTTTTGGATCCAGATCTAAAATGAGTAGGTCCTCTGAAATCAGAGTGGAGTTAGTGGGTGAGGTGCTTACTACTAAAACCTCTGTTAGCTACCTGGGATGTATCCTTGATGGAAGCTTGGGAGGTGTGAGCATAGCCAATAAGGTTCTAGGGAAGGTTAATGCCAGGACTACATTTTTAGCTAGAAAGTCCAAGCTGCTGGATTCCATGAAAGTGCTAGCTACTGCCCTCATTCAATGCCATTTTGACTACGCTAGTACTTCCTGGTTTGGGGGGCTTATCTAAACTAATGAAGGAGAAGCTCCAGATAGCCCAGAATAAGCTGATCAGGGTAGTACTGAAGGTGAGTCCACATACTCACATAGGCAGGAGCTGCTTTCAGGAACTAAACTGGCTGCATGTTGAGGCGTGTTAGGTATGCACACAATCACAGCACCAGATCAGGGTATACAGGTTCAGGAGGAATGCTGGGAAAGGTACTTTCTTGTTTACTGGAGCTTCAGAATGGAATGAGTTGCCTCTGCCTATAAAAACAACGTCCTCTCTGGGCAGCTTTAAACATAAAGTAAAAATATGTTTGTCTTCTGTGCCCATATGAACAACCCCTAATGATGTAACTGCAATGATGAGATAGATGTTCTTCTTCTCTGTTTTTGATGAGATAGATGTTCTTCTTCTCTGTTTTTGATGAGATAGATGTTCTTCTTCTCTGTTTTTGATGAGATAGATGTTCTTCTTCTCTGTTTTTGTTTTATTATTTCACGGCCATACTGTGTTTAACCGTGTTGGATCTTGTCCAGCCATCTTGTCTCAAGAGGACCACAATGGAAATAAGTCCCAGACTGTATTCTGTGTTAGCCTCCATTTTACTCATGTGCATGTATGGCTTTTTCAAGTGTTATGTTGTTGTTGTTTTTTTAAATGGTCGAATTAATAAACTAAAACAAAAGCCTTACTGAAGAGCTCAGTGACTTTCAATGAGACACCATCAGAGGATGTCACCTTTCCTTCTGGGCACCTTTCCCTGTTCAGGGGCAGAACGACAGATTTGTACTTTGTCAGCTCGGGGATATGAAGATGCAACCTTGCGGTTACTAGTCCAACTCTCTAACCACTAGGCTACCCTGCCGCCCCATATTATGTTCTATCCACTAACAAGTATCTAGAGCAACATGGGTACCTCGAAAATAACCTTTAAAATGTATCCTCAATTGTCTTTAAATATTTCCAGATGATTAAAATGACCTGTGATTTAGCACATTTGTGAAAGATCGCTGTAATTGTGGGCAGGTTTGTGGGGAAATGTTCTGGCAAGGATGATGGCGTTTTCCAAAAAACGTGTAAAAGATTCACACATTGCTACCCAGATGGCGACCACCCAGTTGCAAAAGCGTCTCCAGGCAGTACTCAGCCTGTCGCTGTAATCTGTAGCGGTCTCTCTTAGTTCTCGCATGATAGTGCGCGCTATGCCGACAATCTCACCAACATAGGTTGTACCACCATTGACTTGTACCATCTCATCTACCTTTGTGAACAACTCCCTAACCTGCCGTTTGTTGTTCATGGATGTGTTGTTGAAGATACAGTATCTGCCATCACACATTTCCACAAGATTTTTAAGATCCTCGTTTGCCTGTATATTTTGTTCAATGTTTTGGCTGCTGAGTCTATCACCATGTGTGAAAAGAACCACTGCATATTTTAAGGCCTCCTTACCAAATGCCTTTTTGAGTAAGTAAATTATCTCATCATCATTCTTTTCAAACCTGCCCAGCTCAATCACTAAGACAAAAGCATGCAGCCCCTCTTCAGGCGAGCAGGCAACTCTTCATCATCTCATTAAACACATGCTGAGGAGTGTGTTTCCCCTTGGAGAGGCCAGGTGTGTCTATGACCTTGACTTCCTGCCACTACTGCTGATTTGGTCTTGCTTTTGTTTGTTACTGAGTTAAAGCTACAGTCAGACCTGAACTGCTCTGATCCTCTCAGACCCAAAATGGTGTTTCCTGACGCACTCTTCCCAACTCCACTTCTGCCCAGTAACACAATTCTTCTATCAGCTGAGCTCTCCGTGGTGTTTTCTGAATTCATGTTGGAAGATGAAGAAAAAGCAAATTTGTAAAACACTTTTTTTTTAAGTTGAGTTAATAGAACCACTGACAATTGTCTCAATAATGCTATTATATTAATTAATTAATAATGTTATTATATTAATTATTTAATAATGGTATTATATTAATTAATTAATAATGGTATTATATTAAATAATTACTAATGTTATTATATTAATTAATTAATAATGGTATTATATTAAATAATTACTAATGTTATTATATTAATTATTTAATAATGGTATTATATTAATTAATTAATAATGGTATTATATTAATTAATTAATAATGTTATTAATTTATTAATTAATAATGTTATTATTGTCACGCCTTGGTCTTAGTATTTTGTGTTTTCGTTAATTAGTTGGTCAGGCCAGGGTGTGACATGGGTTTATGTTGTTGTATTTCATAGTGGGGTTTTTTAGTTATTGGGATTGCGGCTGAGTAGGGGTGTTGCATAGGTTTGGCTGCCTGAGGCGGTTCTCAATCAGAGTCAGGTGATTCTCGTTGTCTCTGATTGGGAACCGTATTTAGGTAGCCTGGGTTTCACTGTGTATTTCGTGGGTGATTGTTCCTGTCTCTGTGTAGTGTTCACCAGATAGTTTTCACGTTCCATTTGTTGTTTTGTATTTATTTAAGTTATTGCATGTATCACTATCTTCTATATTAAAGACATGAGTAACCACCACACTGCATTTCGGTCCGACTCTCTTTCAACAAACGAAGAACGCCGTTACAACTAAGCTAAAGACCCTGGACTAAACACCTCCCTCTGCAATTTGATCCTGGACTTCCTGACGGGCCAACCCCAGGTGGTGAGGGTAGGCAACAACACATCCATCATGCTTATTCTCTACACAGGGGGCCCCTCAGGGGTTTGTGTTTAGTCCACGCCTGTACTCAACCCCATACTGCCCTCGACGCTCATCACTAAGCTAAGGACGCTGGAACCAAACACCTCCCTCTGCAACTGGATCCTGGACTTCCTGATGGGCCTTCCCCAGATGGTAAGGGTAGGTAACAACACATATGCCATGCTGATCCTCAACACGGGGGCCCCTCAGGGGTGCGTTCTCAGTCCCCTCCTGTATTCCCTGTTCACTCATGACTGCATGGCCAAGCATGACTCCAACACCATCATTAAGTTTTCTGATGACACAACTGTGGTAGGCTTGATCACCGACAACGATGAGACAATCTATAGGGAGAAGGTCAGAGACCTTGTCGTGTGATGCCAGGACAACAACCTCTCCCTCAACATGAGAAAAACAAAAGAGATGATCATGGACTACAGGAAAAGGAGGGCCAAACAGTTCTCCATTCACATCGACAGGGTTGTAATGGAGCAGGTCGAGAGTTTCAAGTTCCTTGGTGTCCAAACACACCAAGACAGTCATGAAGGGCATGACAACACCTTTCCCCCCCTCAGCAGTCAAAAAATATTTGCCATGGGTCCTCAGATCTTCAAAAAGTTCAACAGCTGCACCATAGAGTGCATCCTGACCAGTTGCATCACCGCCTGGTATGGAAACTGATTGGCAGTTGCTACAGAGGGTAGTGTGTACGGCCTATTACATCACCGGGGTCAAGCTTCCTGCCATCCAGGACCTACAGTATATACTAGGCGATGTCAGAGAAAGCCCCAAAAAAACAGTCAAAGACTCCAGTCACCCAAGTCATAGACTGTTCTCTCTGCTCCCACATGGCAAGCGGTATCGGAGCGCCAAGTCTAAGTCCAAAAGGCTCCTTAACAGCTTCTAACCCCAAGCCATAGGACTCCTGAAAATGAATCAAATGGCCACCCGGACTGTTTACAGTACAAGTCAAAAGTTTGGACACACCTACTCATTCAAGGGTTTTTGCTTTTGTTTTTACTATTTTCTACATTGCAGAATGACATCAAAACTATGACTTTGCACATATGGAATCATTTAGTAACCCCCAAAAAGTGTTAAACAAATCAAAATACATTTTATATTTGAGATTCTTCAAAGTAGCCCCCCTTTGTAGATGTGTCCAAACTTTTGATGACAGCTTTGCACAAGCCTCCCGCCTGTGTTAAGGTGTTTTGGACTAGCTGATCCATCACAACTGGTGGAGAATGCAGGCACTTTGAGGATAGAGTCAATCCCCTTTATGGTGGCTGTGATTCTTTTTATCTTTCAGAAGCCCACTACACCTGCTGAAGAGTTAGCTACATTAGCTAAAGGCTAATGCGCCATCGCCCAACAGGACACCCTAGACCTCTTCAGGTCCGAACTAGCAGACCGCCCATCTCCCAGGGATCATAGGATTCCCAATGTCAACACGACGTCTGTCGGAGGACGTCAATGTGGAAGGCTATATTCTGGTCTTCGAACGAACGGCGCAGAGCGAGAGATGGCCTCAGGATGACAGGGCGTGCCTCTTGGCTCCACCGCTCACAGGAAAAGCACTGCGGCATTGAGGGGCTGCCGTGGATTACGCACTCTTGAAGGCGGAGATTCAGTCCTGCTATCAGCTGAATCCCAGAGTCTGGGTCCAAAGGTTTCATAACTGAAAGTACGCCGAAGGCCTAGCTCTACCAACTTATTCTTCTGGTACGGGGGTGGCTAGGCTCAACAAAAACAATGGCCGAAATGTTAGAAACCCAGGTCATGTTTGAGGGAATTACCCGTCACCACGCAGAGGATAGTCGGTCAGGAAAATCCAGTTACACTTAACCACCTAGTCCAGTGCATCGAGTTATACTTGTGTACTAAAAGCCTTGCTGCTGTTAGCCGGGGCGAGAAGACCACTCCAGTGGTATGTCCCATGGCTAGCAGGAGGGTCGACAAGGCCAGGCCAGGCCAGCACCCAGCCCAAGATGTTTAGTAAGGCCACGCCTCTGGGTCCTATACAGTGTTTCAAGTGCAACACATATGGTCATATGGCTAGACACTGACCCAGTGTAGATGTCCCTATGCCTACTGAATCATCAGCCACCCCCTGTGACCAGACGGAACGTCCCGTGCCACAGGTATATTGGCATGTGGAGCTGGCCCCGGTTTGGAGTGTGCCAGTGCGCGTAAGTGGAATGGACTGGGAGGCCTTCCTAGATCCGCGAAGCGTGGTGTCTCTGGTACCGGCGGAGATCAGGTCCAACCCGTCCCTTCTCGAGAAGGAAACCACTGTAGCCTGCTTCCACGGGCATACCAAATGCTACCCCAGAGCCTGAGTCAGCTTCCATACACCTACCGGGAAGACCACCCTGATCGTTGGTATCGGTGCTACTGGGGAAGGACTTTCCCCTGTTTGAGCTTCTGTGGAGGAAGGTGGGTCGAGGGAGTGGCCCTAATAGAGCCCGGAGACCGCACTCAGAGCCCACCCGAAGATGCACTTGAAGGCGCAAACTGCATGGGAAGGGATGGGATGAAGCTAAGGAAGTATGGCAGGGCAACCGGGATTCCTTGTCAGACCAGGGGGGAGAAGAAGACTCCCCCTGATGACTGACTGAGGAACTTGTTCCAGGAGAGCACAGATGAGGACACCTGGAGGGGTTTCGAGAGCAACCTGGCAGGATTCGGATCTAACCAGACCTCCGTCCTGAGTCAAGTCGACGAGCTCCAGAGGGAGCAGTTACGCCAGGTGTTTCAGGAGTCATCTCAAGAGAAAGCACTTGGAGGGGTTTGGCACAGAGTCATCCGACCCTGACCAGGAGCGCCCCTCCCTCGTCCCAACAAGCACAACTTCACCCTGTCGGAAAAACTAATGGGCCAATTCGGAACGGCCCAACACCGGGACCTCACCTTCCTGGCGAAGGTCGAAGAGGATAGATGGGAGGAGTATCAGCTCGGAAGGTGAGTTAACCACTCCTTATTACGCCATCAAGAGGGGTCCCTTGTACTGGGTGGACAAACGTAGAGGGGTAGAACAGGAACTGTTAATGGTGCCTGTTCATACAGAGATGTTGGGTTTCACATGGCCCGGCCACCTCGCCAGGGAGAAGACCACCCAACGGTTGCTTGGGTGTTTCTATTGACCAAGGATTACCCAAGATGTCGCTAAGTTTTGGAAATCTTGTGACACCGGTCGTGTCTTGCTATGGATTAAGTGATTTATGACATACTCTTTTATCAAATCAATTCTCTGTAATGAATTGCCTCATTAACAGAGATAGAGACAGAGAGAGAGAGAGAGAGAGAGAGAGAGAGAGAGAGAGAGAGAGAGAGAGAGAGAGAGAGACTGTCACATGACCCTCTGATGTGTTTTAATCAAAGTGGTGTCTGTGGTCATATAACCAGACATGTATGTCTGACAGGAAAAGGAACATTAGGGACTGAATGTGTGTCCCAAATGGCAGCCTATTCCCTATATGTCGTTCACTACTTTAGACCAGAGCCCATTTGGGATGCAGGGTGAATGCCTATTCCCTATATATCGTTCACTACTTTAGACCAGAGCCCATTTGGGATGCAGGGTGAATGCCTATTCCCTATATGTCGTTCACTACTTTAGACCAGAGCCCATTTGGGATGCAGGGTGAATGCCTATTCCCTATATGTCGTTCACTACTTTAGACCAGAGCCCATTTGGGATGCAGAGTGAATACCTATTCCCTATATATCGTTCACTACTTTAGACCAGAGCCCATTTGGGATGCAGGGTGAATGCCCATTCCCTATATGTCGTTCACTACTTTAGACCAGAGCCCATTTGGGATGCAGGGTGAATGCCTATTCCCTATATATCGTTCACTACTTTAGACCAGAGCCCATTTGGGATGCAGGGTGAATGCCCATTCCCTATATGTCGTTCACTACTTTAGACCAGAGCCCATTTGGGATGCAGAGTGAATACCTATTCCCTATATATCGTTCACTACTTTAGACCAGAGCCCATTTGGGATGCAGGGTGAATGCCTATTCCCTATATGTCGTTCACTACTTTAGACCAGAGCCCATTTGGGATGCAGGGTGAATGCCTATTCCCTATATGTCGTTCACTACTTTAGACCAGAGCCCATTTGGGATGCAGGGTGAATGCCTATTCCCTATATGTCGTTCACTACTTTAGACCAGAGCCCATTTGGGATGCAGGGTGAATGCCTATTCCCTATATATCGTTCACTACTTTAGACCAGAGCCCATTTGGGATGCAGGGTGAATGCCTATTCCCTATATG
Source organism: Oncorhynchus masou masou (assembly GCF_036934945.1). Taxonomy (NCBI): domain Eukaryota; kingdom Metazoa; phylum Chordata; class Actinopteri; order Salmoniformes; family Salmonidae; genus Oncorhynchus; species Oncorhynchus masou. The sequence goes on from NC_088223.1 coordinate 95,873,837, forward strand.
TCGTTCACTACTTTAGACCAGAGCCCATTTGGGATGCAGGGTGAATGCCTATTCCCTATATATCGTTCACTACTTTAGACCAGAGCCCATTTGGGATGCAGGGTGAATGCCTATTCCCTATATATCGTTCACTACTTTAGACCAGAGCCCATTTGGGATGCAGGGTGAATGCCTATTCCCTATATGTCGTTCACTACTTTAGACCAGAGCCCATTTGGGATGCAGGGTGAATGCCTATTCCCTATATGTCGTTCACTACTTTAGACCAGAGCCCATTTGGGATGCAGGGTGAATGCCCATTCCCTATATGTCGTTCACTACTTTAGACCAGAGCCCATTTGGGATGCAGGGTGAATGCCTATTCCCTATATATCGTTCACTACTTTAGACCAGAGCCCATTTGGGATGCAGGGTGAATGCCTATTCCCTATATATCGTTCACTACTTTAGACCAGAGCCCATTTGGGATGCAGGGTGAATGCCTATTCCCTATATGTCGTTCACTACTTTAGACCAGAGCCCATTTGGGGTGCAGGGTGAATGCCTATTCCCTATATATCGTTCACTACTTTAGACCAGAGCCCATTTGGGATGCAGGGTGAATGCCTATTCCCTATATGTCGTTCACTACATTTACATTTACATTTAAGTCATTTAGCAGACGCTCTTATCCAGAGCGACTTACAAATTGGTGAATTCACCTTCTGACATCCAGTGGAACAGCCACTTTACAATAGTGCATCTAAGTCATTAAGGGGGGGGGGGGGTGGTGAGAAGGATTACTTATCCTATCCTAGGTATTCCTTGAAGAGGTGGGGTTTCAGGTGTCTCCGGAAGGTGGTGATTGACTCCGCTGTCCTGGCGTCGTGAGGGAGTTTGTTCCACCATTGGGGGGCCAGAGCAGCGAACAGTTTTGACTGGGCTGAGCGGGAACTGTACTTCCTCAATGGTAGGGAGGCGAGCAGGCCAGAGGTGGATGAACGCAGTGCCCTTGCTTGGGTGTAGGGCCTGATCAGAGCCTGGAGGTACTGCGGTGCCGTTCCCCTCACAGCTCCGTAGGCAAGCACCATGGTCTTGTAGCGGATGCGAGCTTCAACTGGAAGCCAGTGGAGAGAGCGGAGGAGCGGGGTGACGTGAGAGAACTTGGGAAGGTTGAACACCAGACGGGCTGCGGCGTTCTGGATGAGTTGTAGGGGTTTAATGGCACAGGCAGGGAGCCCAGCCAACAGCGAGTTGCAGTAATCCAGACGGGAGATGACAAGTGCCTGGATTAGGACCTGCGCCGCTTCCTGTGTGAGGCAGGGTCGTACTCTGCGGATGTTGTAGAGCATGAACCTACAGGAACGGGCCACCGCCATGATGTTGGTTGAGAACGACAGGGTGTTGTCCAGGATCACGCCAAGGTTCTTAGCGCTCTGGGAGGAGGACACAATGGAGTTGTCAACCGTGATGGCGAGATCATGGAACGGGCAGTCCTTCCCCGGGAGGAAGAGCAGCTCCGTCTTGCCGAGGTTCAGCTTGAGGTGGTGATCCGTCATCCACACTGATATGTCTGCCAGACATGCAGAGATGCGATTCGCCACCTGGTCATCAGAAAGGGGAAAGGAGAAGATTAATTGTGTGTCGTCAGCATAGCAATGATAGGAGAGACCATGTGAGGTTATGACAGAGCCAAGTGACTTGGTGTATAGCGAGAATAGGAGAGGGCCTAGAACAGAGCCCTGGGGGACACCAGTGGTGAGAGCGCGTGGCGAGGAGACAGATTCTCGCCACGCCACCTGGTAGGAGCGACCTGTCAGGTAGGACGCAATCAAGCGTGGGCCGCGCCGGAGATGCCCAACTCGGAGAGGGTGGAGAGGAGGATCTGATGGTTCACAGTATCGAAGGCAGCCGATAGGTCTAGAAGGATGAGAGCAGAGGAGAGAGAGTTAGCTTTAGCAGTGCGGAGCGCCTCCGTGATGCAGAGAAGAGCAGTCTCAGTTGAATGACTAGTCTTGAAACCTGACTGATTTGGATCGAGAAGGTCATTCTGAGAGAGATAGAGGGAGAGCTGGCCAAGGACGGCACGTTCAAGAGTTTTGGAGAGAAAAGAAAGAAGGGATACTGGTCTGTAGTTGTTGACATCGGAGGGATCGAGTGTAGGTTTCTTCAGAAGGGGTGCAACTCTCGCTCTCTTGAAGACGGAAGGGACGTAGCCAGCGGTCAGGGATGAGTTGATGAGCGAGGTGAGGTAAGGGAGAAGGTCCCCGGAAATGGTCTGGAGGAGAGAGGAGGGGATAGGGTCGAGCGGGCAGGTTGTTGGGCGGCCGGCCGTCACAAGAAGCGAGATTTCATCTGGAGAGAGAGGGGAGAAAGAGGTCAGAGCACAGGGTAGGGCAGTGTGAGCAGAACCAGCGGTGTCGTTTGACTTAGCAAACGAGGATCGGATGTCGTCGACCTTCTTTTCAAAATGGTTGACGAAGTCATCTGCAGAGAGGGAGGAGGGGGGGGGGGGAGGAGGATTCAGGAGGGAGGAGAAGGTGGCAAAGAGCTTCCTAGGGTTAGAGGCAGATGCTTGGAATTTAGAGTGGTAGAAAGTGGCTTTAGCAGCAGAGACAGAGGAGGAAAATGTAGAGAGGAGGGAGTGAAAGGATGCCAGGTCCGCAGGGAGGCGAGTTTTCCTCCATTTCCGCTCGGCTGCCCGGAGCTCTGTTCTGTGAGCTCGCAATGAGTCATCGAGCCACGGAGCGGGAGGGGAGGACCGAGCCGGCCTGGAGGATAGGGGACATAGAGAGTCAAAGGATGCAGAAAGGGAAGAGAGGAGGGTTGAGGAGGCAGAGTCAGGAGAAAGGTTGGAGAAGGTATGAGCAGAGGGAAGAGATGAAAGGATGGAAGAGGAAAGAGTAGCGGGGGAGAGAGCGAAGGTTGGGACGGCGCGATACCATCCGAGTAGGGGCAGTGTGGGAAGTGTTGGATGAGAGCGAGAGGGAAAAGGATACAAGGTAGTGGTCGGAGACTTGGAGGGGAGTTGCAGTGAGGTTAGTGGAAGAACAGCATCTAGTAAAGATGAGGTCGAGCGTATTGCCTGCCTTGTGAGTAGGGGGAAGGTGAGAGGGTGAGGTCAAAGAGGAGAGGAGTGGAAAGAAGGAGGCAGAGAGGAATGAGTCAAAGGTAGACGTGGGGAGGTTAAAGTCGCCCAGGACTGTGAGAGGTGAGCCGTCCTCAGGAAAGGAGCTTATCAAGGCATCAAGCTCATTGATGAACTCTCCGAGGGAACCTGGAGGGCGATAAATGATAAGAATGTTAAGCTTGAAAGGGCTGGTAACTGTGACAGCATGGAATTCAAAGGAGGCGATAGATAGATGGGTAAGGGGAGAGAGAGAGAATGACCACTTGGGAGAGATGAGGATCCCGGTGCCACCACCCCGCTGACCAGAAGCTCTCGGGGTTTGCGAGAACACGTGGGCGGACGAAGAGAGAGCAGTAGGAGTAGCAGTGTTATCTGTGGTGATCCATGTTTCCGTCAGTGCCAGGAAGTCGAGGGACTGGAGGGAGGCATAGGCTGAGATGAACTCTGCCTTGTTGGCCGCAGATCGGCAGTTCCAGAGGCTACCGGAGACCAGGAACTCCACGTGGGTCGTGCGCGCTGGGACCACCAGATTAGGGTGGCCGCGGCCACGCGGTGTGGAGCGTTTGTATGGTCTGTGCAGAGAGGAGAGAACAGGGATAGATAGACACATAGTTAACAGGGTACAGAAGAGGCAACGCTAATGCAAAGGAGATTGGAATGACAAGTGGACTACACGTCTCGAATGTTCAGAAAGTTAAGCTTACGTAGCAAGAATCTTATTGACTAAAATGATTGAAATGAAACAGTACTGCTGGAGTAGGCTAGCTGGTAGTGGCTGCGATGTTGACACTACACTAATCAAGTCGTTCCGTCGAGTGTAATAGTTTCTACAGTGCTGCTATTCGGGGGCTAGCTGGCTAGCTAGCAAGGTTGATTGCGTTCTGTTACTTAAAAGAACGACAATAGCTGGCTGGCTAACCTAGAAAATCGCTCTAGGCTACACAATTGTCTTAGATACAAAGACGGCTATGTAGCTAGCTAGCTACGATCAAACAAAACAAACCGTTGTACTGTAATAGTTACTACAGTGCTGCTATTCGGGGGCTAGCTGGCTAGCTACGTTAGAAGAACGACAATAGCTGGCCAGCTAACCTAGAAAATCGCTCTAGACTACACAATTGTCTTAGATACAAAGACGGCTATGTAGCTGGCTAGCTACGATCAAACAAATCAAACCGTTGTACTGTAATGAAGTGAAATGAAAATGTGATACTACCTGTGGAACGACGCGGAATGTTGACCGGGTAGACCAGAGCCCATTTGGGATGCAGGGTGAATGCCTATTCCCTATATGTCGTTCACTACTTTAGACCAGAGCCCATTTGGGATGCAGGGTGAATGCCCATTCCCTATATGTCGTTCACTACTTTAGACCAGAGCCCATTTGGGATGCAGGGTGAATGCCTATTCCCTATATGTCGTTCACTACTTTAGACCAGAGCCCATTTGGGATGCAGGGTGAATGCCTATTCCCTATATGTCGTTCACTACTTTAGACCAGAGCCCATTTGGGATGCAGGGTGAATGCCTATTCCCTATATATCGTTCACTACTTTAGACCAGAGCCCATTTGGGATGCAGGGTGCATGTTCCTGTCTGACATCCTCTGTTCCATATGTCTGTTTCTATCTCTGCCTGTCCCGGATAAATTGGGTTTGGAAAGAAATGAGAAATAATAATAATAAAAATAATAATTATAATAATCCATTCCAAAAAAACAAAACAAAAAAAGTAGTAACGAATGTTTAAATTCAATACTGTGACATGTCGGAGGACAGCATGAGAGACGGAGTGACAGAGTACTGACAGCTGGATCCGGTGTGTGTGTGTGTGTGTGTGTGTGTGTGTGTGTGTGTGTGTGTGTGTGTGTGTGTGTGTGTGTGTGTGTGTGTGTGTGTCTGTCTGTCTGTGTGTGTGTGTGTGTTTTCCAGATCAGCACTAGAACATGTAAAAAAACAAGAACATAATTTATAAACTAAAAAAATCCATAAACACATTTTATCCACCATATGTTATTTTTTTATTAACATTTAGAAAGGAAAACACACACACTGCTCTTGCTTGTATTACCCCCAAGCCATAAGACTCCTGAACAGGTAATCAAATGGCTACGGGGACTATCTGCATTGTGTCCCACAACCCCTCTTTTTATATATATATAATGTATAATAACCCAAAACCACAGAGTGTTACATAGTTTCTTGCATAAACGTGATCAGTGTTTGATGGCAATGAGATGGAAGGAGGCGGCGTAGTCACACTTGTGGTTGCTGTCCCGGTCCTCAGCCTGCTGCAGAGTGAATTCCTCCACAGACAGTCCCAGGTTCCACAGCGTCTCGGTGATGAACTCCTCGCTCAGGTTGACACAGTCGAACCTCTGCTCTCCCACCGTGTAGAAGGTCTCATCCAGGTCCCCAATCAGGACCAGGACCCCTCCAGACCTCAGTAGGTCCACCATGGAGGACAGCGAGCGGTGGTAGGACTCGCGGTCCTTACACGCCGCTTCCAGGCACAGCGAGGAGAGGACACAGTCCGCCGGAGGAACCGTGACAGGGTGGAACGGGTTCTCCAGGCAGATGTCGCACTTTAGAACCTGTTTAACCCTCTGACGGAGAGTGTCTGAGATGATCGCTGGGGTTCTGGTGAGAGCGAGAGACGGAAGGAGAATGAGGTTTTTAGAAGTAAATAGAATACAATGATTACAAGAAATAAATGAAGCAAAAAGAGGGATACCTACATTTACAAAAAAAATGTTTAACCATAGTTGAAACCGTACAGCTTCTAACCAGTTTCTGCACTGTAAAAATACAGTACATTTCTACAGTGTTTCTTTGGAATGTATGGTAACGTACTGCACCTTCTTTTTTTTCTACAGTAACTTTCAGGTAACCAGATGCCAGTAGGTTAATGTAAAAAACAACAGGATTACTGTACCTTTTCCTCTCCAGATCACAGACATACTGGAGGTGAGCGTTCCAGTCTAAACATCCCTCCTCGGCTTCCAGCCACTTCTTAATCTCCTTCCTGTTGCTGTCCACGTAGTCCGACACCACAATCTCGTCATAGTACTCACAGGCACTGATCAGCGTGTGGATGGTTGGCCCTGTACCCACCTCTATCAGCCTCTGGCCCCTGTACTTCCCTGAGGAGAGAAGTTTCGTTCATTCTCTGTTGATATGGATTTGACTTTCCATTCTATGGAGGGCATTCAGAAAGTATTCAGACCCCTTCCCTGTTGGCCACATGTTGTTACATTACAGCCTTATTGTAAAATGGATAAAAAAACAAATGGAACGATCGTCGTCGGAACGAGACCAAGGTGCAGCGTGGTAAGCGCATGTTTTCTTTAATATATTAAATGTTCCACCAAAAACAATCAACAATTCAACGAACGAAAAGCAATGAAATGCAACAAACAAAGACAAGATTCCACAAATGAAAGAGGGAAAAAGGCCTGCCTAAGTGTGATTCCCAATCAGAGACAACGATGGACAGCTGCCTCTGATTGGGAACTTTACCAGGCCAAAAACAATGAAACGGATAACATAGAATGCCCAAATCACACCTTGACCTAACCAAAATAGAGAATAAAAACCTCTCTATGGCCAGGGCGTGACAACAAATATTTCCTCATCAATCTACACACAATACCCCATAATGACATCACAATACCCCATAATGACATCACAATACCCCATAATGACCTCACAATACCCCATAATGACATCACAATACCCCATAATGACAAAGCGTACATTTTTGAAAAGGAATATGAAAAACTAAAACAGAAATACCTTATTTGTATTCATTATGGATCCCCATTAGCTGCTGTCAAAGCAGATGCTACTCTTCTTGGGATCCAGCAAAATTAAGGCAGTTTATAAAAAATGTAAAACTTTACAATACATTCACAACACACTGTGTGTCCTCAGACTCCCACTCCACCACTACCACATATCTACAATACACTGTGTGCCCTCGGGCCCCTACTCCACCACTAACACATATCTACAACACACTGTGTGCCCTCAGGCCCTCCTCCACCACTACCACATATCTACAACACACTGTGTGCCCTCAGGCCCTCCTCCACCACTACCACATATCTACAACACACTGTGTTCCCTCAGGCCCCTACTCCACCACTACCACATATCTACAACACACTGTGTGCCCTCGGGCCCCTACTCCACCACTACCACATATCTACAACACACGGTGTGCCCTCAGACTCCCACTCCACCACTACCACATATCTACAACACACTGTGTTCCCTCAGGCCCCTACTCCACCACTACCACATATCTACAGTACTAAAGCCATGTGTATGCATAGTGTGTACGTTGTTGTGTGTGTGTGTGTGTGTGTGTGTGTGTGTGTGTGTGTGTGTGTGTGTGTGTGTGTGTGTGTGTGTGTGTGTGTGTGTGTGTGTTGCATCAGTCCCCACTGTTCCATTTTCCAACAGCAGTCTAGGTGTATTTATTATATTTATTTTTATTTTAGTCTGTTTTTTAATTATAATTTCACTACGTCAGTTACCTGATGTGGAATAGTGTTCCATGTAGTCATGGCTCTATGTAGTACTGTGGAATAGAGTTCCATGTAGTCTACTTCCGGGTTGGAGCGAGCGGTCGCATCTACACTTCGGTCCGCAGGTAGTATAACTTTTCATTACATTTCATTATAGTACAACGGTTTGATTTGTCTAATCTTAGCAATTTCTTCTTAGCTAGCTACATAGCCGTCTTTGTATCAAAGATAATTGCGTAATTATCGTATTTCGTCGTCCTAACGTAGTCTACACTGCTATCTGCCCAGCAGCTAGCTAACGCCCACCGTCTACCGAATACCAGCACTGTAGAAACTATTACACTCAACTGAACGACTTGATTAGTGTAGTGTTAGCTAGCTACATAGTTGTCTTTGCTGTCTTCGTATCCAAGATAATTGTGTAGATTAGAGTGTGTAGACTTAGAGTGATTATCTTAATTCACCGAGGTTAGCTAGCCAGCTATTTGTCGTCCTTAACGTAGGAGATACTGCTAGCTAGCTAGCCAACAGCTAGCCAACCTCTACCGAATAGAACTTCAACTACCCGGTCAACATTCCGCTTCGCTCCACAGGTAGTATCACATTTTCATTTCACTTCATTACAGTACAACGGTTTGATTTGTTTGATCGTAGCTAGCTAGCTACATAGCCGTCTTTGTTTCAAAGACAATTGTGTAGTCTAGAGCGATTTTCTAGGTTAGCTAGCCAGCTATTGTCGTTCTTTTAACGTAACGTAACGTAATCAACACTGCTAGCTAGCCAGCTAGCCCCCGAATAGCAGCACTGTAGAAACTATTACACTCAACGGAACGACTTGATTAGTGTAGTGTCAACAACGCAGCCACTGCCAGCTAGCCTACAAAGTCAACAACGCAGCCACTGCCAGCTAGCCTACTCCAGCAGTACTGTATCATTTCAATCATTTTAGTCAATAAGATTCTTGCTACGTAAGCTTAACTTTCTGAACATTCGAGACGTGTAGTCCACTTGTCATTCCAATCTCCTCTGCATTTAGCGTAGCCTCTTCTGTAGCCTGTCAACTATGTGTTTATCTATCCCTGTTCTCTCCTCTCTGCACAGACCATACAAACGCTCCACACCGCATGGTCGCGGCCACCCTAATCTGGTGGTCCCAGCGCGCACGACCCACGTGGAGTTCCAGGTCTCCGGTAGCCTCTGGAACTGCCGATCTGCGGCCAACAAGGCAGAGTTCATCTCAGCCTATGCCTCCCTCCAGTCCCTCGACTTCTTGGCACTGACGGAAACATGGATCACCACAGATAACACTGCTACTCCTACTGCTCTCTCTTCGTCCGCCCACGTGTTCTCGCACACCCCGAGAGCTTCTGGTCAGCGGGGTGGTGGCACCGGGATCCTCATCTCTCCCAAGTGGTCATTCTCTCTTTCTCCCCTTACCCATCTGTCTATCGCCTCCTTTGAATTCCATGCTGTCACAGTTACCAGCCCTTTCAAGCTTAACATCCTTATCATTTATCGCCCTCCAGGTTCCCTCGGAGAGTTCATCAATGAGCTTGATGCCTTGATAAGCTCCTTTCCTGAGGACGGCTCACCTCTCACAGTCCTGGGCGACTTTAACCTCCCCACGTCTACCTTTGACTCATTCCTCTCTGCCTCCTTCTTTCCACTCCTCTCCTCTTTTGACCTCACCCTCTCACCTTCCCCCTACTCACAAGGCAGGCAATACGCTCGACCTCATCTTTACTAGATGCTGTTCTTCCACTAACCTCATTGCAACTCCCCTCCAAGTCTCCGACTACTACCTTGTATCCTTTTCCCTCTCGCTCTCATCCAACACTTCCCACACTGCCCCTACTCGGATGGTATCGCGCCGTCCCAACCTTCGCTCTCTCTCCCCCGCTACTCTCTCCTCTTCCATCCTATCATCTCTTCCCTCTGCTCAAACCTTCTCCAACCTATCTCCTGATTCTGCCTCCTCAACCCTCCTCTCTTCCCTTTCTGCATCCTTTGACTCTCTATGTCCCCTATCCTCCAGGCCGGCTCGGTCCTCCCCTCCCGCTCCGTGGCTCGACGACTCATTGCGAGCTCACAGAACAGGGCTCCGGGCAGCCGAGCGGAAATGGAGGAAAACTCGCCTCCCTGCGGACCTGGCATCCTTTCACTCCCTCCTCTCTACATTTTCCTCCTCTGTCTCTGCTGCTAAAGCCACTTTCTACCACTCTAAATTCCAAGAATCTGCCTCTAACCCTAGGAAGCTCTTTGCCAACTTCTCCTCCCTCCTGAATCCTCCCCCTCCCCCCCCCTCCTCCCTCTCTGCAGATGACTTCGTCAACCATTTTGAAAAGAAGGTCGACGACATCCGATCCTCGTTTGCTAAGTCAAACGACACCGCTGGTTCTGCTCACACTGCCCTACCCTGTGCTCTGACCTCTTTCTCCCCTCTCTCTCCAGATGAAATCTCGCTTCTTGTGACGGCCGGCCGCCCAACAACCTGCCCGCTTGACCCTATCCCCTCCTCTCTTCTCCAGACCATTTCCGGAGACCTTCTCCCTTACCTCACCTCGCTCATCAACTCATCCCTGACCGCTGGCTACGTCCCTTCCGTCTTCAAGAGAGCGAGAGTTGCACCCCCTCTGAAAAAACCTACACTCGATCCCTCCGATGTCAACAACTACAGACCAGTATCCCTTCTTTCTTTTCTCTCCAAAACTCTTGAACGTGCCGTCCTTGGCCAGCTCTCCCGCTATCTCTCTCAGAATGACCTTCTTGATCCAAATCAGTCAGGTTTCAAGACTAGTCATTCAACTGAGACTGCTCTTCTCTGTATCACGGAGGCGCTCCGCACTGCTAAAGCTAACTCTCTCTCCTCTGCTCTCATCCTTCTAGACCTATCGGCTGCCTTCGATACTGTGAACCATCAGATCCTCCTCTCCACCCTCTCCGAGTTGGGCATCTCCGGCGCGGCCCACGCTTGGATTGCGTCCTACCTGACAGGTCGCTCCTACCAGGTGGCGTGGCGAGAATCTGTCTCCTCACCACGCGCTCTCACCACTGGTGTCCCCCAGGGCTCTGTTCTAGGCCCTCTCCTATTCTCGCTATACACCAAGTCACTTGGCTCTGTCATAACCTCACATGGTCTCTCCTATCATTGCTATGCAGACGACACACAATTAATCTTCTCCTTTCCCCCTTCTGATGACCAGGTGGCGAATCGCATCTCTGCATGTCTGGCAGATATATCAGTGTGGATGACGGATCACCACCTCAAGCTGAACCTCGGCAAGACGGAGCTGCTCTTCCTCCCGGGGAAGGACTGCCCGTTCCATGATCTCGCCATCACGGTTGACAACTCCATTGTGTCCTCCTCCCAGAGCGCTAAGAACCTTGGCGTGATCCTGGACAACACCCTGTCGTTCTCAACTAACATCAAGGCGGTGGCCCGTTCCTGTAGGTTCATGCTCTACAACATCCGCAGAGTACGACCCTGCCTCACACAGGAAGCGGCGCAGGTCCTAATCCAGGCACTTGTCATCTCCCGTCTGGATTACTGCAACTCGCTGTTGGCTGGGCTCCCTGCCTGTGCCATTAAACCCCTACAACTCATCCAGAACGCCGCAGCCAGTCTGGTGTTCAACCTTCCCAAGTTCTCTCACGTCACCCCGCTCCTCCGCTCTCTCCACTGGCTTCCAGTTGAAGCTCGCATCCGCTACAAGACCATGGTGCTTGCCTACGGAGCTGTGAGGGGAACGGCACCGCAGTACCTCCAGGCTCTGATCAGGCCCTACACCCAAACAAGGGCACTGCGTTCATCCACCTCTGGCCTGCTCGCCTCCCTACCACTGAGGAAGTACAGTTCCCGCTCAGCCCAGTCAAAACTGTTCGCTGCTCTGGCCCCCCAATGGTGGAACAAACTCCCTAACGACGCCAGGACAGCGGAGTCAATCACCACCTTCCGGAGACACCTGAAACCCCACCTCTTTAAGGAATACCTAGGATAGGATAAAGTAATCCTTCTCACCCCCCCCTTAAATGATTTAGATGCACTATTGTAAAGTGGCTGTTCCACTGGATGTCATAAGGTGAATTCACCAATTTGTAAGTCGCTCTGGATAAGAGCGTCTGCCAAATGACTTAAATGTAAATGTTAAATGTAGTACTGTGGAATAGAGTTCCATGTAGTCATGTCTCTATGTAGTACTGTGGAATAGAGTTCCATGTAGTCATGGCTCTATGTAGTACTGTGGAATAGAGTTCCATGTAGTCATGGCTCTATGTAGTACTGTGGAATAGAGTTCCATGTAGTCATGGCTCTATGTAGTACTGTGGAATAGAGTTCCATATAGTCATGGCTCTATGTAGTACTGTGGAATAGAGTTCCATGTAGTCATGGCTCTATGTAGTACTGTGGAATAGAGTACCATGTAGTCATGGCTCTATGTAGTACTGTGGAATAGAGTTCCATGTAGTCATGGCTGTATGTAGTACTGTGGAATAGAGTTCCATGTAGTCATTGCTCTATGTAGTACTGTGGAATAGAGTTCCATGTAGTCATGGCTCTATGTAGTACTGTGGAATAGAGTTCCATGTAGTCATGGCTCTATGTAGTACTGTGGAATAGAGTTCCATGTAGTCATGGCTCTATGTAGTACTGTGGAATAGAGTTCCATGTAGTCATGGCTCTATGTAGTACTGTGGAATAGAGTTCCATGCAGTCATGGCTCTATGTAGTACTGTGGAATAGAGTTCCATGTAGTCATTGCTCTATGTAGTACTGTGGAATAGAGTTCCATGTAGTCATGGCTCTATGTAGTACTGTGGAATAGAGTTCCATGTAGTCATGGCTCTATGTAGTACTGTGGAATAGAGTTCCATGTAGTCATGGCTCTATGTAGTACTGTGGAATAGAGTTCCATGTAGTCATGGCTCTATGTAGTACTGTGGAATAGAGTTCCATGTAGTCAGGGCTCTATGTAGTACTGAGGAATAGAGTTCCATGTAGTCATGGCTCTATGTAGTACTGTGCGCCTCCCATAGTCTGTTCTGGACTTGGGGACGGTGAAGAGACCTCTGGTGGCATGTCTTGTGGGGTATGTATGTGTGTCTGAGCTGTGAGCCAGTAGTTTAGACAGACAACTCTGTGTATTCAACATGTCAATACCTCTCATAAATATAAGTCGTGATGAAGTCAATCTCTTCTCCAGCCAGGAGAGATTGGCATGCATATTATTAATGTTAGCTCTCTGTCTACATCCGAGGGCCAGTCATAATGCCCTGTTCTGAGACAATTGCAATTTTCCTAAGTCCCTTTTCGTGGCACCTGACCACACGACTGAACAGTAGTCCAAGTGTGACAAAACTAGGGCCTGTAGGACCTGCCTTGTTGATATTGTTGTTAAAAAGGTAGAAACCAGGGCATGTAGGACCTGCCTTGTTGATAGTGTTGTTAAGAAGGTAGAAACTAGGGCCTGTAGGACCTTCCTTGTTGATAGTGTTGTTAAGAAGGTAGAAACTAGGACCTGTAGGACCTGCCTTGTTGATAGTGCTGTTAAGAAGGTAGAAACTAGGGCCTGTAGGACCTTCCTTGTTGATAGTGTTGTTAAGAAGGTAGAAACTAGGGCCTGTAGGACCTTCCTTGTTGATAGTGTTGTTAAGAAGGTAGAAACTAGGACCTGTAGGACCTTCCTTGTTGATAGTGTTGTTAAGAAGGTAGAAACTAGGGCCTGTAGGACCTGCCTTGTTGATAGTGTTGTTAAGAAGGTAGAAACTAGGGCCTGTAGGACCTTCCTTGTTGATAGTGTTGTTAAGAAAGTAGAAACTAGGACCTGTAGGACCTGCCTTGTTGATAGTGCTGTTAAGAAGGTAGAAACTAGGGCCTGTAGGACCTTCCTTGTTGATAGTGTTGTTAAGAAGGTAGAAACTAGGGCCTGTAGGACCTTCCTTGTTGATAGTGTTGTTAAGAAGGTAGAAACTAGGACCTGTAGGACCTGCCTTGTTGATAGTGTTGTTAAGAAGGTAGAAACTAGGGCCTGTAGGACCTTCCTTGTTGATAGTGTTGTTAAGAAGGTAGAAACTAGGACCTGTAGGACCTGCCTTGTTGATAGTGCTGTTAAGAAGGTAGAAACTAGGGCCTGTAGGACCTTCCTTGTTGATAGTGTTGTTAAGAAGGTAGAAACTAGGGCCTGTAGGACCTTCCTTGTTGATAGTGTTGTTAAGAAGGTAGAAACTAGGACCTGTAGGACCTTCCTTGTTGATAGTGTTGTTAAGAAGGTAGAAACTAGGGCCTGTAGGACCTGCCTTGTTGATAGTGTTGTTAAGAAGGTAGAAACTAGGGCCTGTAGGACCTTCCTTGTTGATAGTGTTGTTAAGAAGGTAGAAACTAGGACCTGTAGGACCTGCCTTGTTGATAGTGCTGTTAAGAAGGTAGAAACTAGGGCCTGTAGGACCTTCCTTGTTGATAGTGTTGTTAAGAAGGTAGAAACTAGGGCCTGTAGGACCTTCCTTGTTGATAGTGTTGTTAAGAAGGTAGAAACTAGGACCTGTAGGACCTGCCTTGTTGATAGTGTTGTTAAGAAGGTAGAAACTAGGGCCTGTAGGACCTTCCTTGTTGATAGTGTTGTTAAGAAGGTAGAAACTAGGACCTGTAGGACCTGCCTTGTTGATAGTGCTGTTAAGAAGGTAGAAACTAGGGCCTGTAGGACCTTCCTTGTTGATAGTGTTGTTAAGAAGGTAGAAACTAGGGCCTGTAGGACCTTCCTTGTTGATAGTGTTGTTAAGAAGGTAGAAACTAGGACCTGTAGGACCTGCCTTGTTGATAGTGTTGTTAAGAAGGCAGAGCAGCGCTTTATTATAGACAGACTTCTCCCCATCTTAGCTACTGTTGCATCAATATGTTTTGACCAGGACAGTTTACAATCCAGGGTTTCTCCAAGCTGTTTAGTCTCTTCAACTTGCTTAATTATTTATTATGAGATTTAGTTGAGGTTTAGGGTTTAGTGAGTGTTTTGTTCCAAATATAATGCTTTTATTTTAAGAAATATTTAGGACTAACTTATTCCTTACCACCCACTCTGAAACTAACTGCAGCTCTTTGTTGAGTGTTGCAGTCATTTCAGTCGCTGTCGTAGCTGATAGTGTTGAGTCATCCACATACATAGACACTCTGGCTTTACTCAAAGTTAGTGGCTTGTCGTTGGTAAAAAATGTAAAAAGCAAGGGTAGCGAAATGACTTCTGCTCCCCTCCAGGCCTGAGGAAACGCTTCTAGTAGGCTTACACTGAAGATGTGGCAATACACCTAGACACACCACTTACCTTATCAGTACACCTAAACACACCACTTACCTTATCAATACACCTAAACACACCACTTACCTTATCAATACACCTAGACACACCACTTACCTTATCAGTACACCTAAACACACCACTTACCTTATCAATACACCTAGACACACCACTTACCTTATCAATACACCTAGACATACCAATTACCTTATCAATACACCTAAACACACCAGTTACCTTTTCAATACACCTAGACACACCACTTACCTTATCAATACACCTAAACACACCAATTACCTTATCAATACACCTAGACACACCACTTACCTTATCAATACACCTAGACACACCACTTACCTTATCAGTACACCTAGACACACCACTTACCTTATCAATACACCTAGACACACAACTTACCTTATCAATACACCTAGACACACCAATTACCTTATCAATACACCTAAACATACCACTTACCTTATCAATACACCTAGACACACCACTTACCTTATCAATACACCTAGACACACCACTTACCTTATCAATACACCTAGACACACCAATTACCTTATCAATACACCTAAACACACCACTTACCTTATCAATACACCTAGACACGCCACTTACCTTATCAATACACCTAAACACACCAATTACCTTATCAATACACCTAAACACACCAATTACCTTATCAATACACCTAAACACACCACTTACCTTATCAATACACCTAAACACACCACTTACCTTATCAATACATCTAAACACGCCACTTACCTTATCAATACATCTAAACACGCCACTTACCTTATCAATACACCTAGACACACCACTTACCTTATCAATACACCTAGACACACCACTTACCTTATCAATACACCTAAACACACCAATTACCTTATCAATACACCTAAACACACCAATTACCTTATCAATACACCTAAACACCACTTACCTTATCAATACATTTAGACACACCACTTACCTTATCAATACACCTAGACACACCACTTACCTTATCAATACATCTAAACACGCCACTTACCTTATCAATACACCTAGACACACCACTTACCTTATCAATACATCTAAACACGCCACTTACCTTATCAATACACCTAGACACACCACTTACCTTATCAATACACCTAGACACACCACTTACCTTATCAATACACCTAAACACACCAATTACCTTATCAATACACCTAAACACACCAATTACCTTATCAATACACCTAAACACCACTTACCTTATCAATACACTTAGACACACCACTTACCTTATCAATACACCTAGACACACCACTTACCTTATCAGTACACCTAAACACACCACTTACCTTATCAATACACCTAGACACACCACTTACCTTATCAATACACCTAGACATACCAATTACCTTATCAATACACCTAAACACACCAGTTACCTTTTCAATACACCTAGACACACCACTTACCTTATCAATACACCTAAACACACCAATTACCTTATCAATACACCTAGACACACCACTTACCTTATCAATACACCTAGACACACCACTTACCTTATCAGTACACCTAGACACACCACTTACCTTATCAATACACCTAGACACACAACTTACCTTATCAATACACCTAGACACACCACTTACCTTATCAATACACCTAGACACACCACTTACCTTATCAATACACCTAGACACACCAATTACCTTATCAATACACCTAAACACACCACTTACCTTATCAATACACCTAGACACGCCACTTACCTTATCAATACACCTAAACACACCAATTACCTTATCAATACACCTAAACACACCAATTACCTTATCAATACACCTAAACACACCACTTACTTTATCAATACACCTAAACACACCACTTACCTTATCAATACATCTAAACCCTTCACTTACTTTATCAATACATCTAAACACGCCACTTACCTTATCAATACACCTAGACACACCACTTACCTTATCAATACACCTAGACACACCACTTACCTTATCAATACACCTAAACACACCAATTACCTTATCAATACACCTAAACACACCAATTACCTTATCAATACACCTAAACACCACTTACCTTATCAATACACTTAGACACACCACTTACCTTATCAATACACCTAGACACACCACTTACCTTATCAATACATCTAAACACGCCACTTACCTTATCAATACACCTAGACACACCACTTACCTTATCAATACATCTAAACACGCCACTTACCTTATCAATACACCTAGACACACCACTTACCTTATCAATACACCTAGACACACCACTTACCTTATCAATACACCTAAACACACCAATTACCTTATCAATACACCTAAACACACCAATTACCTTATCAATACACCTAAACACCACTTACCTTATCAATACACTTAGACACACCACTTACCTTATCAATACACCTAGACACACCACTTACCTTATCAGTACACCTAAACACACCACTTACCTTATCAATACACCTAGACACACCACTTACCTTATCAATACACCTAGACATACCAATTACCTTATCAATACACCTAAACACACCAGTTACCTTTTCAATACACCTAGACACACCACTTACCTTATCAATACACCTAAACACACCAATTACCTTATCAATACACCTAGACACACCACTTACCTTATCAATACACCTAGACACACCACTTACCTTATCAGTACACCTAGACACACCACTTACCTTATCAATACACCTAGACACACAACTTACCTTATCAATACACCTAGACACACCAATTACCTTATCAATACACCTAAACATACCACTTACCTTATCAATACACCTAGACACACCACTTACCTTATCAATACACCTAGACACACCACTTACCTTATCAATACACCTAGACACACCAATTACCTTATCAATACACCTAAACACACCACTTACCTTATCAATACACCTAGACACGCCACTTACCTTATCAATACACCTAAACACACCAATTACCTTATCAATACACCTAAACACACCAATTACCTTATCAATACACCTAAACACACCACTTACCTTATCAATACACCTAAACACACCACTTACCTTATCAATACATCTAAACACGCCACTTACCTTATCAATACATCTAAACACGCCACTTACCTTATCAATACACCTAGACACACCACTTACCTTATCAATACACCTAGACACACCACTTACCTTATCAATACACCTAAACACACCAATTACCTTATCAATACACCTAAACACACCAATTACCTTATCAATACACTTAGACACACCACTTACCTTATCAATACACCTAGACACACCACTTACCTTATCAATACACCTAAACACACCAATTACCTTATCAATACACCTAAACACACCAATTACCTTATCAATACACTTAGACACACCACTTACCTTATCAATACACCTAGACACACCACTTACCTTATCAATACACCTAAACAAACCAGTTACCTTTTCAATACACCTAGACACACCACTTACCTTATCAATACACCTAAACACACCAATTACCTTATCAATACACCTAGACACACCACTTACCTTATCAATACACCTAGACACACCACTTACCTTATCAGTACACCTAGACACACCACTTACCTTATCAATACACCTAGACACACAACTTACCTTATCAATACACCTAGACACACCAATTACCTTATCAATACACCTAAACATACCACTTACCTTATCAATACACCTAGACACACCACTTACCTTATCAGTACACCTAAACACACCACTTACCTTATCAATACACCTAGACACACCACTTACCTTATCAATACACCTAGACATACCAATTACCTTATCAATACACCTAAACACACCAGTTACCTTTTCAATACACCTAGACACACCACTTACCTTATCAATACACCTAAACACACCAATTACCTTATCAATACACCTAGACACACCACTTACCTTATCAATACACCTAGACACACCACTTACCTTATCAGTACACCTAGACACACCACTTACCTTATCAATACACCTAGACACACAACTTACCTTATCAATACACCTAGACACACCAATTACCTTATCAATACACCTAAACATACCACTTACCTTATCAATACACCTAGACACACCACTTACCTTATCAATACACCTAGACACACCACTTACCTTATCAATACACCTAGACACACCAATTACCTTATCAATACACCTAAACACACCACTTACCTTATCAATACACCTAGACACGCCACTTACCTTATCAATACACCTAAACACACCAATTACCTTATCAATACACCTAAACACACCAATTACCTTATCAATACACCTAAACACACCACTTACCTTATCAATACACCTAAACACACCACTTACCTTATCAATACATCTAAACACGCCACTTACCTTATCAATACATCTAAACACGCCACTTACCTTATCAATACACCTAGACACACCACTTACCTTATCAATACACCTAGACACACCACTTACCTTATCAATACACCTAAACACACCAATTACCTTATCAATACACCTAAACACACCAATTACCTTATCAATACACCTAAACACACCAATTACCTTATCAATACACCTAAACACACCACTTACCTTATCAATACACCTAAACACACCACTTACCTTATCAATACATCTAAACACGCCACTTACCTTATCAATACATCTAAACACGCCACTTACCTTATCAATACACCTAGACACACCACTTACCTTATCAATACACCTAGACACACCACTTACCTTATCAATACACCTAAACACACCAATTACCTTATCAATACACCTAAACACACCAATTACCTTATCAATACACTTAGACACACCACTTACCTTATCAATACACCTAGACACACCACTTACCTTATCAATACACCTAAACAAACCACTTACCTTATCAATACACCTAGACACACCACTTACCTTATCGATACACCTGAACACACCAATTACCTTATCAATACACCTAGACACACCACTTACCTTATCAATACACCTAAACACACCAATTACCTTATCAATACACCTAAACACACCAACTAACTTATCAGTACACCTAGACACACCACTTACCTTATCAATACACCTAGACACACCAATTACCTTATCAATACACCTAGACACACCAATTACCTTATCATTACACCTAGACACACCAATTACCTTATCAATACACCTAGACACACCACTTACCTTATCAATACACCTAAACACACCAACTACCTTATCAATACACCTAGACACACCACATACCTTATCAATACACCTAAACACACCAATTACCTTATCAATACACCTAAACACACCAATTACCTTATCAATACACCTAAACACACCAACTAACTTATCAGTACACCTAGACACACCACTTACCTTATCAATACACCTAAACACACCACTTACCTTATCAATACACCTAGACACACCAATTACCTTATCAATACACCTAGACACACCAATTACCTTATCAATACACCTAGACACACCACTTACCTTATCAATACACCTAAACACACCAACTACCTTATCAATACACCTAGACACACCACATACCTTATCAATACACCTAGACACACCAATGAAATTACATACGATTGGAATCAATGACACAGAGTGATCTACTGTCCCTGCTGTCTACCTGTTGAGAAGGTCTTGCTGAGCTGACAGAGGACGAAGGAGACGAAGCGGCTGTTGTCTTTCTGGCCCGGGACAGCAGCAAACTGGTAGCAGTAGTTGAAGTAGGTCTTTGGGTCAAACTTGGCCTGGTGGCACTCTCCCATGGTGCTGTTCAGGTGGTGTGGTGGCTGTTCGGATGTTCAGGTGGTCTGGTGGCTGTTCAGCTGTTCAGGTGTGTGACTCAGGATGGTGGTGGGAGAGGTGCAGTACCTATGAGAGAGGGGGGAAACAATAGGTCAGATAGTGTGTACTCCAGCCCATTGTGCAGAAACATCCCTTCTCCCCTGACACCAGGAGTGGTGTCGCCCTGGGTGATATCCCTGATATCTGACCAGTCTCTGTTGTATTACAGACCTATAGCCACAGACTGATATCTGACCAGTCTCTGTTGTATTACAGACCTATAGCCACAGACTGATATCTGACCAGTCTGTGTGGAGTACTATTAGATCTCATTGGCTGTTTGTAATGGAAAGCCAAATGTCGTGTTGGACATGTCAGACAGACACTCATGTAAAGACATCACATCAGAGAAACAGAAAGTTGACTGTGTGAAAGCAGGGTAAATATACTGCCATCTCCTGGGCCGGAGTTTGTATATCACCATAAAATGATGTTATACCGCCACCTCCTGGAATAGAGTTTGTATATCACCATAAAATGATGTTATACCGCCACCTCCTGGAATAGAGTTTGTATATCACCATAAAATGATGTTATACCGCCACCTCCTGGAATAGAGTTTGTATATCACCATAAAATGATGTTATACCACCTCCTGGAATAGAGTTTGTATATCACCATAAAATGATGTTATACCATCTCCTGGGCCGGAGTTTGTATATCACCATAAAATGATGTTATACCGCCACCTCCTGGAATAGAGTTTGTATATCACCATAAAATGATGTTATACCGCCACCTCCTGGAATAGAGTTTGTATATCACCATAAAATGATGTTATACCGCCACCTCCTGGAATAGAGTTTGTATATCACCATAAAATGATGTTATACCACCACCTCCTGGAATAGAGTTTGTATATCACCATAAAATGATGTTATACCACCACCCCCTGGAATAGAGTTTGTATATCACCATAAAATGATGTTATACCACCACCTCCTGGAATAGAGTTTGTATATCACCAAAAAATTATGTTATACCACCACCTCCTGGAATAGAGTTTGCAACTGAAGAGAACTTTTTGAATAAACTTTTTCGACGGACACTTTCTCCTCCACGAAACCAATCAACATAAATGGAATACTTACCTCTAGCCAAATACAACGTTTTCATTTGATTGAAATGATAAAGTTATTTAAAGTGGTAATCAGCAGGTGAAACAATAACAAAGTGATCTCACCACCAATGTTTCGGTACAAAGCTGGGGGATGGGGCTGAATGAACGGAACCACTCTCAGGAGGACTGACCATCCATTATATTAAATGGTTTGTTTGTAATGTTTTCTAGGTTTGACCAATTTTTTGAGGCTATACAATGTTTGTTTACAAAGCATTGTCGTTAAACAAGGTTTTATTTTAGGTTCTGATGGGGTACAACGGTTGAGCTAGGCTCATAAGCCATTTCTAAGTTATGTTTAAGCAATAATGCATGAGGTGGTGTGGTATATGGCCAATATACCACAGCTTAGGGCTGTTCTTATCCGTGGTATATTGACCATATACCACACCACCTCATGTGCCTTATTGTTGTTATAAACTGGTTACCAACATGATTACAGCAGCCGTGCCTTATTGTTGTTATAAACTGGTTACCAACATCATTACAGCAGCCGTGCCTTATTGTTATTATAAACTGGTTACCAACATCATTACAGCAGCCGTGCCTTATTGTTATTATAAACTGGTTACCAACATCATTACAGCAGCCGTGCCTTATTGTTATTATAAACTGGTTACCAACATGATTACAGCAGCCGTGCCTTATTGTTATTATAAACTGGTTACCAACATCATTACAGCAGCCGTGCCTTATTGTTATTATAAACTGGTTACCAACATCATTACAGCAGCCGTGCCTTATTGTTATTATAAACTGGTTACCAACATCATTACAGCAGCCGTGCCTTATTGTTATTATAAACTGGTTACCAACATCATTACAGCAGCCGTGCCTTATTGTTATTATAAACTGGTTACCAACATCATTACAGCAGCCGTGCCTTATTGTTATTATAAACTGGTTACCAACATCATTACAGCAGCCGTGCCTTATTGTTACTATAAACTGGTTACCAACATCATTACAGCAGCCGTGCCTTATTGTTATTATAAACTGGTTACCAACATCATTACAGCAGCCGTGCCTTATTGTTATTATAAACTGGTTACCAACATCATTACAGCAGCCGTGCCTTATTGTTATTATAAACTGGTTACCAACATCATTACAGCAGCCGTGCCTTATTGTTATTATAAACTGGTTACCAACATCATTACAGCAGCCGTGCCTTATTGTTATTATAAACTGGTTACCAACATCATTACAGCAGCCGTGCCTTATTGTTATTATAAACTGGTTACCAACATCATTACAGCAGCCGTGCCTTATTGTTATTATAAACTGGTTACCAACATCATTACAGCAGCCGTGCCTTATTGTTATTATAAACTGGTTACCAACATCATTACAGCAGCCGTGCCTTATTGTTATTATAAACTGGTTACCAACATCATTACAGCAGCCGTGCCTTATTGTTATTATAAACTGGTTACCAACATCATTACAGCAGCCGTGCCTTATTGTTATTATAAACTGGTTACCAACATCATTACAGCAGCCGTGCCTTATTGTTATTATAAACTGGTTACCAACATCATTACAGCAGCCGTGCCTTATTGTTACTATAAACTGGTTACCAACATCATTACAGCAGCCGTGCCTTATTGTTATTATAAACTGGTTACCAACATCATTACAGCAGCCGTGCCTTATTGTTATTATAAACTGGTTACCAACATCATTACAGCAGCCGTGCCTTATTGTTATTATAAACTGGTTACCAACATCATTACAGCAGCCGTGCCTTATTGTTATTATAAACTGGTTACCAACATCATTACAGCAGCCGTGCCTTATTGTTATTATAAACTGGTTACCAACATCATTACAGCAGCCGTGCCTTATTGTTATTATAAACTGGTTACCAACATCATTACAGCAGCCGTGCCTTATTGTTATTATAAACTGGTTACCAACATCATTACAGCAGCCGTGCCTTATTGTTATTATAAACTGGTTACCAACATCATTACAGCAGCCGTGCCTTATTGTTATTATAAACTGGTTACCAACATCATTACAGCAGCCGTGCCTTATTGTTACTATAAACTGGTTACCAACATCATTACAGCAGCCGTGCCTTATTGTTATTATAAACTGGTTACCAACATCATTACAGCAGCCGTGCCTTATTGTTATTATAAACTGGTTACCAACATCATTACAGCAGCCGTGCCTTATTGTTATTATAAACTGGTTACCAACATCATTACAGCAGCCGTGCCTTATTGTTATTATAAACTGGTTACCAACATCATTACAGCAGCCGTGCCTTATTGTTATTATAAACTGGTTACCAACATCATTACAGCAGCCGTGCCTTATTGTTATTATAAACTGGTTACCAACATCATTACAGCAGCCGTGCCTTATTGTTATTATAAACTGGTTACCAACATCATTACAGCAGCCGTGCCTTATTGTTATTATAAACTGGTTACCAACATCATTACAGCAGCCGTGCCTTATTGTTATTATAAACTGGTTACCAACATCATTACAGCAGCCGTGCCTTATTGTTATTATAAACTGGTTACCAACATCATTACAGCAGCCGTGCCTTATTGTTATTATAAACTGGTTACCAACATCATTACAGCAGCCGTGCCTTATTGTTACTATAAACTGGTTACCAACATCATTACAGCAGCCGTGTCTTATTGTTATTATAAACTGGTTACCAACATCATTACAGCAGCCGTGCCTTATTGTTATTATAAACTGGTTACCAACATCATTACAGCAGCCGTGCCTTATTGTTATTATAAACTGGTTACCAACATCATTACAGCAGCCGTGCCTTATTGTTATTATAAACTGGTTACCAACATCATTACAGCAGCCGTGCCTTATTGTTATTATAAACTGGTTACCAACATCATTACAGCAGCCGTGCCTTATTGTTATTATAAACTGGTTACCAACATCATTACAGCAGCCGTGCCTTATTGTTATTATAAACTGGTTACCAACATCATTACAGCAGCCCGTGCCTTATTGTTATTATAAACTGGTTACCAACATCATTACAGCAGCCGTGCCTTATTGTTATTATAAACTGGTTACCAACATCATTACAGCAGCCGTGCCTTATTGTTATTATAAACTGGTTACCAACATGATTACAGCAGCCGTGCCTTATTGTTATTATAAACTGGTTACCAACATCATTACAGCAGCCGTGCCTTAGTGTTATTATAAACTGGTTACCAACATCATTACAGCAGCCGTGCCTTATTGTTACTATAAACTGGTTACCAACATCATTACAGCAGCCGTGCCTTATTGTTATTATAAACTGGTTACCAACATCATTACAGCAGCCGTGCCTTATTGTTGTTATAAACTGGTTACCAACATCATTACAGCAGCCGTGCCTTATTGTTGTTATAAACTGGTTACCAACATCATTACAGCAGCCGTGCCTTATTGTTATTATAAACTGGTTACCAACATCATTACAGCAGCCGTGCCTTATTGTTATTATAAACTGGTTACCAACATCATTACAGCAGCCGTGCCTTATTGTTATTATAAACTGGTTACCAACATCATTACAGCAGCCGTGCCTTATTGCTGTTATAAACTGGTTACCAACATCATTACAGCAGCCGTGCCTTATTGTTGTTATAAACTGGTTACCAACATCATTACAGCAGCCGTGCCTTATTGTTACTATAAACTGGTTACCAACATCATTACAGCAGCCGTGCCTTATTGTTATTATAAACTGGTTACCAACATCATTACAGCAGCCGTGCCTTATTGTTATTATAAACTGGTTACCAACATCATTACAGCAGCCGTGCCTTATTGTTATTATAAACTGGTTACCAACATCATTACAGCAGCCGTGCCTTATTGTTATTATAAACTGGTTACCAACATCATTACAGCAGCCGTGCCTTATTGTTGTTATAAACTGGTTACCAACATCATTACAGCAGCCGTGCCTTATTGTTATTATAAACTGGTTACCAACATCATTACAGCAGCCGTGCCTTATTGTTATTATAAACTGGTTACCAACATCATTACAGCAGCCGTGCCTTATTGTTATTATAAACTGGTTACCAACATCATTACAGCAGCCGTGCCTTATTGCTGTTATAAACTGGTTACCAACATCATTACAGCAGCCGTGCCTTATTGTTGTTATAAACTGGTTACCAACATCATTACAGCAGCCGTGCCTTATTGTTATTATAAACTGGTTACCAACATCATTACAGCAGCCGTGCCTTATTGTTATTATAAACTGGTTACCAACATCATTACAGCAGCCGTGCCTTATTGTTATTATAAACTGGTTACCAACATCATTACAGCAGCCGTGCCTTATTGTTATTATAAACTGGTTACCAACATCATTACAGCAGCCGTGCCTTATTGTTACTATAAACTGGTTACCAACATCATTACAGCAGCCGTGCCTTATTGTTATTATAAACGGGTTACCAACATCATTACATCAATAAAAATACATGTTTTGTCATAACCTTGATATATGGTCTGATATATACCACGGCTGTCAGCCAATCAGCATTCAGTGCTCAAACCACCCAGTTTATAATATTCAACAATCAATGGGTACATATCATTCATTTATAAGTTTTTTAAAAAATGATGTAGGCTGATTGGCCCTTGTGAGATTGTCTCTGTCAGACCTGGTGAGTGTACATTATTCACTCCTGTTGGTCACCTGAGGGTAAGGAGTGGTATCATCAATGTAAACATGCAGAGATATGCGATGCCAACATTTATGGCAACAGGCACAACAGACAGACAACATTGTTCTACTGTGTATTACATGGAGAAAGAGAAATCCCATACTGGCCCACTGACAGACCTTCTCAACTCCGTGCAGTGATTAGTTGACACTACTGCTCCTCTTAATGCGTCCAGAAACACATTATAGGTGCGATGTCTCGCTCCATGCTGAGCGCGCAATGCAGCGTGCTGAAAGGGTAAGGTGTATTAATAAACTCCGGCTGTTCGGATACAGAATGCATTCTGGGAGTTCTGTAGAAACAACTACCAGGCGCGCCTGACTATTTTCATTCGCTCACTGGCGACAGAAATAAATAATTTACTAATGATTTTATAAATGTAGGAAAAGGTTCAACTACAGATAGGAAACTTTGAAAAAAGACAAGTGCAGATTGATTGCGGGACTGTAGCCTAGATCTCCAAATGTCATAGCAGCGCTGTTTCAGGAAGCGCGACACCAGCCGTCAGTGTGACATGCAAAGGTTACCATGTAGTCAATAAAAACATTTAAAAAAACATTTACAAGAGAGAAGACATTGGACAAAATAGTTAACAGCTCAAAGTAATAGTAGTTCATAGTAACACATGTTTAAATTCCATACTGTGGCATGTCGGAGGACAGCATGAGAGACGGAGTGACTGAGTACTTACAGCTGGATCCGATGAGCGTGCCCGATCTCGCAAGAAGAGTCCTGTGACAACACCCTTATGGAAAACCTGCTGAACTGTGTGTGTGTGTGTGTGTGTGTGTGTGTGTGTGTGTGTGTGTGTGTGTGTGTGTGTGTGTGTGTGTGTGTGTGTGTGTGTGTGTGTGTGTGTGTGTGTGTGTGTGTGTGCGTGCGTGTGTGTGTGCGTGCGTGTGTGTGTCCCACCACCCGCCAACCCCTCTTTTACGCTGCTGCTACTCAGTTTATCATATATGCATAGTCACTTTAACTATGCATTCATGTACATACTACCTCAATTGGCCCGACCAACCAGTTCTCCCGCATGATGGCTGCCATCTGCCCGGTACAGTTAAAAGTGAGATTCATCCATGAAGAGTACACTTATCCAGCGTGCCAGTTGCCATTGAAGGCATTTTGCTGAAGTCGGTTACGACGCAGTCAGGAAGTAGCTCTGCTGAGGGTGATGCAGCTCCGCCTGAAAAATCAGAACAAAAATATGAAGACATACAAATACACACTGTATATACAAAAGTATGTGGACACCCCTTCAAATTAGTGGATTCGGAAATTTCATCCACACCGGTTGCGGACAAGTGTATAAAATCGAGCACAGAGCCATTCACTCTCCATACACAAACAATAGCAGGAGAATGGCCTTAATGAAGAGCTCAGTGACTTTCAACGTCGCACCGTCGTAGGATGGCACCTTTCCAACAAGTTAGTTCATCAAATTTCTACCCTGCAAGAGCTGCCCCGGTCAACTGTAAGTGGAAACATCGAGGTTCAAGAACGGTTCAGCCGCGAAGTGGTAGGCCACACAAACTCACAGAACGGGAGTGTTTAAACGTGTAGCCTGTAAAAATAATCTGTCCTCAGTTGCAGCACTCACTACAGAGTTCCAACCTTCTCCAAGCTCTCACGAGGACCGCAACAGGAAAGGCAGAGTTTAAAATTGTTTTTATTTCACTTTATTTAACCAGGTAGGCCAGTTGAGAACAAGATCTCATTTACAAATGCAACCTGGCCAAGATAAAGCAAAGCAGTGCGACAAAAACAACACAGAGTTACACATCGGATAAACAAATTGTACAGTCAATAACACAAGAGAAAAAATCTATAGACAGTTTGTGCAAATACAGTAAGATTAGGGAGGTAAGGCAATAAATTGGCCATGCTGGTGAAATAATTACAATTTAGCAATTAAACACTGGAGTGGTAGATGTGCTGAAAATGAATGTGCAAGTAGAGATACTGGGGTGCAAAGGAGAAAAAAACAAACAATATGGGGATGAGGTAGTTGGATGAGCTATATACAGGTGCAATGATCGGTAAGCTGCTATATGAGTCTCCAGCTTCAGTGATTTTTGCAATTCGTTCCAGTCATGGGCAGCAGAGAACTGGAAGGAAAGGTGGCCAAATGAGGAATTGGCTTTACGGGGGACCAGTGAAATATACCTGCTGGAGCACGGGTGGGTGTTGCTATGATGACCAGTGAGATATACCTGCTGGAGCGCGTGCTACGGGTGGGTGCTGCTATGGTGACCAGTGAGCTGAGATAAGGTGGGGCTTTACCTAGCAAAGACTTATAGATGACCTGGAGCCAGTGGGTTTGGCGACGAATATGAAGCGAGGGCCAGCCAACGAGAGCATACAGGTCGCAGTGGTGGGTAGTATATGGGGCTTTGGTGACAAAACGGGTGGCACTGTGATAGACCACATCCAATTTACTAAGTAGAGTGTTGGAGGCTATTTTGTAAATGACATCGCCGAAGTCAAGGATCGGTAGGATAGTCAGTTGTACAAAAGTATGTTTGGCAGGATGAGTGAACGATACTTTGCTGTGAAATAGGAAGCCGATTCTAGATTTAATTTTGGATTGGAGATATTTGATGTGGGTTGGAGATGGAAGGAGATGTTTGATGTGGGTTGGAGATGGAAGGAGATGTTTGATGTGGGTTGGAGATGGAAGGAGATGTTTGATGTGGGTTGGAGATGGAAGGAGATGTTTGATGTGGGTTGGAGATGGAAGGAGATGTTTGATGTGGTTTGGAGATGGAAGGAGATGCTTAGAGTGAAGTGAACAGGTGCACACTTATTCAGGTAAAATAACAAAAGCACAACAAAAACATTCATTCTGTCTCCTAGAGATGAACGTACTTTGGTGCGAGAAGTGCAAGTCAATCCCAGAACAACAGCAAAGGACCTTGTGAAGATGCTGGGGGAAACCGATACAAAAGTATCTATATCCACATAACCTGAAAAGCCGCTCAGCAAGGAAGAAGACACCGCTCCAAAACCGCCATAAAAAAGCCAGACTACGGTTTGCAAATGCACATGGGGACGAAGATCGTACTTTTTGGAGAAAAGTCCTCTGGTCTGATGAAACAAACATAGAACTGTTTGACCATAATGACCATCGTTATGTTTGGAGGAAAAAGGGGGAGGCTTGCAAGCCGAAGAACACCATCCCAACCTTGAAGCATGGGGGTGGCAGGATCATGTTGTGGGAGTGCTTTGCTGAAGGAGGGACTGGTGCACTTCACAAAATAGATAGGAAGTAGGAAAATTCTGTGTATACATTGAAGCAACATCTCAAGACATCAGCCAGGAAGTTAAAGCTTGGTCACAAATGGGTCTTCCAAATGGACAATGACCCCAAGCATGCTTCCAAAGTTGTGGCCAAATGGCTTAAGGACAACAAAGTCAAGGTATTGGAGTGTCCTTCACAAAGCCCTGACCTCAATCCTATAGAAAATGTGTGGGCAGAACTGAAAAACCGTGTGCGAGCAAGGAGGCCTACAAACCTGACTCAGTTACACCAGCTCTGTCAGGAGGAATGGGCCAACATTCACCCAACTTATTGTGGGAAGCTTGTGGCAGGCTACCCAAAACGTTTGACCCCAGTTAAACAATTTAAAGGCAATGCTACCAAATACTAATTGAGTGTATGTAAACTTCTGACCCACTGGGAATTTACATTTACATTTAAGTCATTTGGCAGACGCTCTTATCCAGAGCGACTTACAAATTGGTGAATTCACCTTATGACATCCAGTGGAACAGCCACTTTACAATAGTGCATCTAAATCATTAAGGTGGGGGGGGGTGAGAAGGATTACTTTATCCTATCCTAGGTATTCCTTAAAGAGGTGGGGTTTCAGGTGTCTCCGGAAGGTGGTGATTGACTCCGCTGTCCTGGCGTCGTGAGGGAGTTTGTTCCACCATTGGGGGGCAAGAGCAGCGAACAGTTTTGACTGGGCTGAGCGGGAACTGTACTTCCTCAGTGGTAGGGAGGCGAGCAGGCCAGAGGTGGATGAACGCAGTGCCCTTGTTTGGGTGTAGGGCCTGATCAGAGCCTGGAGGTACTGCGGTGCCGTTCCCCTCACAGCTCCATAGGCAAGCACCATGGTCTTGTAGCGGATGCGAGCTTCAACTGGAAGCCAGTGGAGAGAGCGGAGGAGCGGGGTGACGTGAGAGAACTTGGGAAGGTTGAACACCAGACGGGCTGCGGCGTTCTGGATGAGTTGTAGGGGTTTAATGGCACAGGCAGGGAGCCCAGCCAACAGCGAGTTGCAGTAATCCAGACGGGAGATGACAAGTGCCTGGATTAGGACCTGCGCCGCTTCCTGTGTGAGGCAGGGTCGTACTCTGCGGATGTTGTAGAGCATGAACCTACAGGAACGGGCCACCGCCTTGATGTTAGTTGAGAACGACAGGGTGTTGTCCAGGATCACGCCAAGGTTCTTAGCGCTCTGGGAGGAGGACAAAATGGAGTTGTCAACCGTGATGGCGAGATCATGGAACGGGCAGTCCTTCCCCGGGAGGAAGAGCAGCTCCGTCTTGCCGAGGTTCAGCTTGAGGTGGTGATCCGTCATCCACACTGATATGTCTGCCAGACATGCAGAGATGCGATTCGCCACCTGGTCATCAGAAGGGGGAAAGGAGAAGATTAATTGTGTGTCGTCTGCATAGCAATGATAGGAGAGACCATGTGAGGTTAAGACAGAGCCAAGTGACTTGGTGTATAGCGAGAATAGGAGAGGGCCTAGAACAGAGCCCTGGGGGACACCAGTGGTGAGAGCGCGTGGCGAGGAGACAGATTCTCGCCACGCCACCTGGTAGGAGCGACCTGTCAGGTAGGACGCAATCCAAGCGTGGGCCGCGCCGGAGATGCCCAACTCGGAGAGGGTGGAGAGGAGGATCTGATGGTTCACAGTATCGAAGGCAGCCGATAGGTCTAGAAGGATGAGAGCAGAGGAGAGAGAGTTAGCTTTAGCAGTGCGGAGCGCCTCCGTGATACAGAGAAGAGCAGTCTCAGTTGAATGACTAGTCTTGAAACCTGACTGATTTGGATCAAGAAGGTCATTCTGAGAGAGATAGCGGGAGAGCTGGCCAAGGACGGCACGTTCAAGAGTTTTGGAGAGAAAAGAAAGAAGGGATACTGGTCTGTAGTTGTTGACATCGGAGGGATCGAGTGTAGGTTTTTTCAGAAGGGGTGCAACTCTCGCTCTCTTGAAGACGGAAGGGACGTAGCCAGCGGTCAGGGATGAGTTGATGAGCGAGGTGAGGTAAGGGAGAAGGTCTCCGGAAATGGTCTGGAGAAGAGAGGAGGGGATAGGGTCAAGCGGGCAGGTTGTTGGGCGGCCGGCCGTCACAAGAAGCGAGATTTCATCTGGAGAGAGAGGGGAGAAAGAGGTCAGAGCACAGGGTTGGGCAGTGTGAGCAGAACCAGCGGTGTCGTTTGACTTAGCAAACGAGGATCGGATGTCGTCGACCTTCTTTTCAAAATGGTTGACGAAGTCATCTGCAGAGAGGGAGGAGGGGGGAGGGGGAGGAGGATTCAGGAGGGAGGAGAAGGTGGCAAAGAGCTTCCTAGGGTTAGAGGCAGATGCTTGGAATTTAGAGTGGTAGAAAGTGGCTTTAGCAGCAGAGACAGAGGAGGAAAATGTAGAGAGGAGGGAGTGAAAGGATGCCAGGTCCGCAGGGAGGCGAGTTTTCCTCCATTTCCGCTCGGCTGCCCGGAGCCCTGTTCTGTGAGCTCGCAATGAGTCGTCGAGCCACGGAGCGGGAGGGGAGGACCGAGCCGGCCTGGAGGATAGGGGACATAGAGAGTCAAAGGATGCAGAAAGGGAAGAGAGGAGGGTTGAGGAGGCAGAATCAGGAGATAGGTTGGAGAAGGTATGAGCAGAGGGAAGAGATGATAGGATGGAAGAGGAGAGAGTAGCGGGGGAGAGAGAGCGAAGGTTGGGACGGCGCGATACCATCCGAGTAGGGGCAGTGTGGGAAGTGTTGGATGAGAGCGAGAGGGAAAAGGATACAAGGTAGTGGTCGGAGACTTGGAGGGAGTTGCAATGAGGTTAGTGGAAGAACAGCATCTAGTAAAGATGAGGTCAAGCGTATTGCCTGCCTTGTGAGTAGGGGGGGAAGGTGAGAGGGTGAGGTCAAAAGAGGAGAGGAGTGGAAAGAAGGAGGCAGAGAGGAATGAGTCAAAGGTAGACGTGGGGAGGTTAAAGTCGCCCAGGACTGTGAGAGGTGAGCCGTCCTCAGGAAAGGAGCTTATCAAGGCATCAAGCTCATTGATGAACTCTCCGAGGGAACCTGGAGGGCGATAAATGATAAGGATGTTAAGCTTGAAAGGGCTGGTAACTGTGACAGCATGGAATTCAAAGGAGGCGATAGATAGATGGGTAAGGGGAGAAAGAGAGAATGACCACTTGGGAGAGATGAGGATCCCGGTGCCACCACCCCGCTGACCAGAAGCTCTCGGGGTGTGCGAGAACACGTGGGCGGACGAAGAGAGAGCAGTAGGAGTAGCAGTGTTATCTGTGGTGATCCATGTTTCCGTCAGTGCCAAGAAGTCGAGGGACTGGAGGGAGGTATAGGCTGAGATGAACTCTGCCTTGTTGGCCGCAGATCGGCAGTTCCAGAGGCTACCGGAGACCTGGAACTCCACGTGGGTCGTGCGCGCTGGGACCACCAGATTAGGGTGGCCGCGGGCACGCGGTGTGGAGCGTTTGTATGGTCTGTGCAGAGAGGAGAGAACAGGGATAGATAGACACATAGTTGACAGGCTACAGAAGAGGCTACGCTAATGCAAAGGAGATTGGAATGACAAGTGGACTACACGTCTCGAATGTTCAGAAAGTTAAGCTTATGTAGCAAGAATCTTATTGACTAAAATGATTGAAATGATACAGTACTGCTGGAGTAGGCTAGCTGGCAGTGGCTGCGTTGTTGACTTTGTAGGCTAGCTGGCAGTGGCTGCGTTGTTGACACTACACTAATCAAGTCGTTCCGTCGAGTGTAATAGTTTCTACAGTGCTGCTATTCGGGGGCTAGCTGGCTAGCTAGCACTGTTGATTACGTTACGTTACGTTAAAAGAACGACAATGGCTGGCTAGCTAACCTAGAAAATCGCTCTAGACTACACAATTGTCTTAGATACAAAGACGGCTATGTAGCTAGCTAGCTACGATCAAACAAATCAAACCGTTGTACTGTAATGAAGTGAAATGAAAATGTGATACTACCTGTGGAGCGAAGTGGAATGTTGACCGGGTTGTTGAAGTTCTATTCGGTAGACGTTGGCTAGCTGTTGGCTAGCTAGCTAGCAGTATCTCCTGCGTTAAGGACGACAAATAGCTGGCTAGCTAACCTCGGTAAATTAAGATAATCACTCTAAGTCTACACACTCTAAACTACACAATTATCTTGGATATGAAGACAGCAAAGACAACTATGTAGCTAGCTAACACTACACTAATCGAGTCGTTCAGTTGAGTGTAATAGTTTCTACAGTGCTGGTAGACGGTGGACGTTAGCTAGCTGCTAGGCAGATAGCAGTGTAGACTACGTTAGGACGACGAAATACGATAATTACGCAATTATCTTTGATACAAAGACGGCTATGTAGCTAGCTAAGAAGAAATTGCTAAGATTAGACAAATCAAACCGTTGTACTATAATGAAATGTAATGAAAAGTTATACTACCTGCGGACCGAAGTGTAGATGCGACCGCTCGCTCCAACCCGGAACCGGAAAACGTGTGATGAAAGAAATAAAAGCTGGAATAAATAATTATCTCTACTATTATTCTGACATTTCACATTCTTAAAAAAAAGTGGTGATTCTAACTGACCTAAAACAGGGATTTTGTAGTAGTCAGGAATGTCAAGAATTATGAAAAACTGAGTTTAAATATATTTGGCTAAGGTAAACTTCCCGCTTCAACTGTATATAAAAAATGGTGGTTTGGTGCAAACAATAAAAAATACATGACGAGGTATTGAACCTAAATGACGAGGTATTGAACCTAAATGACGAGGTATTGAACCTAAATGACGAGGTATTGAACCTTAATGACGAGGTATTGAACCTTAATGATGAGGTATTGAACCTAAATGACGAGGTATTGAACCTAAATGACGAGGTATTGAACCTTAATGACGAGGTATTGAACCTAAATGACGAGGTATTGAACTTAATGACGAGGTATTGAACCTAAATGACGAGGTATTGAACCTTAATGACGAGGTATTGAACCTAAATGACAAGGTATTGAACCTTAATGATGAGGTATTGAACCTAAATGACGAGGTATTGAACCTTAATGACGAGGTATTGAACCTTAATGACGAGGTATTGAATCTTAATGACGAGGTATTGAACCTTAGTGACGAGGTATTGAACCTAAATGACGAGGTATTGAACCTTAATGACGAGGTATTGAACCTAAATGACGAGGTATTGAACCTTAGTGACGAGGTATTGAACCTAAATGACGAGGTATTGAACCTAAATGACGAGGTATTGAACCTTAATGGCGAGGTATTGAACCAGGACTACTTGACATGATGACTCCTTGCTGTCCCCAGTCCACCTGGCCGTGCTGCTGCTCCAGTTTCAACTGTTCTGCCTTATTATTATTCGACCATGCTGGTCATTTATGAACATTTGAACATCTTGGCCATGTTCTGTTATAATCTCTACCCGGCACAGCCAGAAGAGGACTGGCCACCCCACATAGCCTGGTTCCTCTCTAGGTTTCTTCCTAGGTTTTGGCTTTTCTAGGGAGTTTTTCCTAGCCACCGTGCTTCTACACCTGCATTGCTTGCTGTTTGGGGTTTTAGGCTGGGTTTCTGTACAGCACTTTGAGATATCAGCTGATGTACGAAGGGCTATATAAATAAATTTGATTTGATTTGATTTGAACCTTAATGACGAGGTATTGAACCTTAATGACGAGGTATTGAACCTAAATGACGAGGTATTGAATCTTAATGACGAGGTATTGAACTTTAATGACGAGGTATTGAACGTTAATGACGAGGTATTGAACCTAAATGACGAGGTATTGAACCTTAATGACGAGGTATTGAACCTTAATGACGAGGTATTGAACGTTAACCTTTCTATGTGATTTTGGTTGGTTGCCCAAAAACTTACATATTGCAGCTTTAAAGGGATAGTTAAGATAAATGTACTGAAAACCCGATTGAATGAAAACTCCATGAGACAATCTGTTGGCCAGCAAGTGGGAGTGTTTTCAGCGGTGTAGATAAATGTATTCAGCGCGAGAAAAGGGAGCCATGTCTGCAAAGCCCGTTAAAATGCCCCCAACTACTGAGGAGTGAGTAGAAAATGATTTTTGTAAGAAAGGCATTTTCATTTCCTAAAACAGATTCGTGCCCTTGGTGATTTGTATGCTATTATCATGCTTAAATTCATGGTCAGAATACGGGTAGAGAGAAAAGCGCATTAAAACGTTTCATTGACGTGCACATAACACGGGTTGGAATTCCCCGTTTTTAGTAGCTGATGTAATTGTATTGAACAGCCAGCAGATGTACCCCTCGGCCCATTCCTTTCAAGCCATTTATTTGAAAGCTATTGACGGATACTAATGATGTAAATTGTGTCTGTATTCGTGCTTGACGACGGGACCACTCTGTGTCTGGATGAAGAATGAGAAGGACCACCATTTCCAGCAGAGGAATTATCATTAGGACAATCGTTGAGTTTTTAAATCCGTTTTTTTGTGTGTGTTTTTTAAAACATTTCTAAGTGTTGGAAACTTTACATGGTAGGTTGATTTATTGTGTATTTACAATAAATCAGTGTGACAAGAACAACAATGAATGGTTGAACATGTATGGATGTTATAGGAACTTATGATATTATTTAGTTTAAACTTTTTTTGATGTCACAATTATTATTGATTTGTTTTACATTGATGACTAATTGTGCCTTTTTGATGGTCATGTAGTGAGAGTTTCTGCTGATTATAAAGTTGTGCGTGTGTGTGTGTGTGTGTGTGTGTGTGTGTGTGTGTGTGTGTGTGTGTGTGTGTGTGTGTGTGTGTGTGTGTGTGTGTGTGTGTGTGTGTGTGTGTGTGTGTGTGTGTGTGTGTGTGTGTGTGTGTGTGTGTGTGTGTCTCACCCCTTGCAGAGATGAAAGGCGCAGAGAGACTCATCTTTCTGGGCTGGCTGCTGATAGGTTTTTATTTAATTTGCTATATTTCTTTCTAATATAGGTCAAGTTTGAGAAGGAAGAATTATTCAATTTTTTAGAGGAATTCAAAAATGATCAATTTGTCAATAAACGTAGGTTATGATATGATATTTATTCCTTCAGTGTCAGTATTGTATTGGGTTGTTGAACCCAGCCCTGGGAACAGATACCACTAACTCAGTTCTGTTGAACCCAGCCCTGGGAACAGAGACCACTAACTCAGTTCTGTTGAACTCAGCCCTGGGAACAGAGACCACTAACTCAGTTCTGTTGAACCCAGCCCTGGGAACAGATACCACTAACTCAGTTCTGTTGAACCCAGCCCTGGGAACAGAGACCACTAACTCAGTTCTGTTGAACCCAGCCCTGGGAACAGAGACCACTAACTCAGTTCTGTTGAACCCCGCCCTGGGAACAGAGACCACTAACTCAGTTCTGTTGAACCCAGCCCTGGGAACAGATACCACTAACTGAGTTCTGTTGAACCCAGCCCTGGGAACAGAGACCACTAACTCAGTTCTGTTGAACCCAGCCCTGGGAACAGAGACCACTAACTCAGTTCTGTTGAACCCCGCCCTGGGAACAGATACCACTAACTCAGTTCTGTTGAACCCAGCCCTGGGAACAGAGACCACTAACTCAGTTCTGTTGAACCCCGCCCTGGGAACAGAGACCACTAACTCAGTTCTGTTGAACCCCGCCCTGGGAACAGAGACCACTAACTCAGTTCTGTTGAACCCAGCCCTGGGAACAGAGACCACTAACTCAGTTCTGTTGAACCCCGCCCTGGGAACAGAGACCACTAACTCAGTTCTGTTGAACCCAGCCCTGGGAACAGATACCACTAACTGAGTTCTGTTGAACCCAGCCCTGGGAACAGAGACCACTAACTCAGTTCTGTTGAACCCCGCCCTGGGAACAGAGACCACTAACTGAGTTCTGTTGAACCCAGCCCTGGGAACAGAGACCACTAACTCAGTTCTGTTGAACCCAGCCCTGGGAACAGAGACCACTAACTCAGTTCTGTTGAACCCCGCCCTGGGAACAGAGACCACTAACTCAGTTCTGTTGAACCCAGCCCTGGGAACAGAGACCACTAACTCAGTTCTGTTGAACCCAGCCCTGGGAACAGAGACCACTAACTCAGTTCTGTTGAACCCCGCCCTGGGAACAGAGACCACTAACTCAGTTCTGTTGAACCCAGCCCTGGGAACAGATACCACTAACTGAGTTCTGTTGAACCCAGCCCTGGGAACAGAGACCACTAACTCAGTTCTGTTGAACCCAGCCCTGGGAACAGAGACCACTAACTCAGTTCTGTTGAACCCAGCCCTGGGAACAGAGACCACTAACTCAGTTCTGTTGAGCCCAGCCCTGGGAACAGAGACCACTAACTCAGTTCTGTTGAACCCAGCCCTGGGAACAGAGACCACTAACTCAGTTCTGTTAAACCCAACCCTGGGAACAGAGACCACTAACTCAGTTCTGTTGAACCCCGCCCTGGGAACAGAGACCACAAACTCAGTTCTGTTGAACCCAGCCCTGGGAACAGATACCACTAACTGAGTTCTGTTGAACCCAGCCCTGGGAACAGAGACCACTAACTCAGTTCTGTTGAACCCAGCCCTGGGAACAGAGACCACTAACTCAGTTCTGTTGAACCCAGCCCTGGGAACAGAGACCACTAACTCAGTTCTGTTGAGCCCAGCCCTGGGAACAGAGACCACAAACTCAGTTCTGTTGAACCCAGCCCTGGGAACAGAGACCACTAACTCAGTTCTGTTAAACCCAACCCTGGGAACAGAGACCACTAACTCAGTTCTGTTGAACCCCGCCCTGGGAACAGAGACCACTAACTCAGTTCTGTTGAACCCAGCCCTGGGAACAGATACCACTAACTGAGTTCTGTTGAACCCAGCCCTGGGAACAGAGACCACTAACTCAGTTCTGTTGAACCCAGCCCTGGGAACAGAGACCACTAACTCAGTTCTGTTGAACCCCGCCCTGGGAACAGAGACCACTAACTCAGTTCTGTTGAACCCAGCCCTGGGAACAGAGACCACTAACTCAGTTCTGTTGAACCCAGCCCTGGGAACAGAGACCACTAACTCAGTTCTGTTGAACCCAGCCCTGGGAACACTAACTCAGTTCCAGAAAACGGCTGTTTTGCCTGTTTCCTCCCAGTCATTACGTAACCAATTTCTTGGAATTTAGCTTGAAATGAAAACATCCTGCCAGATCACTAAGAGCAGTGAGCAGGTCCAGGACATTTCAGGGGCCATTTTTCTCAAGCGATTCGGAGTAGGACTGCTTATCTAGGATCAGTTTAGCCTTTTAGATCAGAATAAATAAAGATTACATTAACAGGAGGAACCTAATCCTAGATGAGCATTTATTTATAAATAGGGCCTCAGATTATGTCAATTGTAATGGTCAATGGTTAATGGTTAATCAATTGGGAAGCAGTTTAATAATTATAAACTGTTAATATTTTTGCTAATTTAGTAGTTTGTTGTCCAAGCCATCTATCCAGCGGGGTTGAGGTCAATTAGAAATGGAATTGACCCCAACCACTGCTGTCCGGTCCTGATAGTGAACTGGTGTGTGTTTCAGGTACCCTGTGTCAAGGTGGGGTGGAAGGAACGGTCTGCACTAGTGAGTATTCAGATCAGTGTATACCAAACAGTGGGTCAGAACTACTTCACTGGTGGGGTGTGGCTAAAGACTAGATTTATGAGGGTTCTGAGGGTTCTTCATTAGACTGATAGAACCAGAGGCTTCTTCATTAGACTGATAGAACCAGAGGGTTCTTCATTACACTGATAGAACCATAGGGTTCCACTGATAGAAACAGAGGGTTCTTCATTACACTGATAGATCCAGAGGGTTCCACTGATAGAACCATAGGGTTCTTCATTACACTGATAGATCCAGAGGGTTCTTCATTACACTGATATAGGGTCCTGTGTGGCTCAGTCGGTAGAGCATGGCGCTTGCAACGCCAAGCGTCGTGGGTTCGATTCCCGCTGGGACCACCCATATGTAAAAGTAGTGGCCCCAGCCGACTTGTAAGTCGCTTTGGACAAAAGCGTCTGCTAAATGGGATATATATAGAACCAGAGGGTTCTTCATTACACTGTTAGAACCAGAGGGTTCTTCATTACACTGATAGAACCATAGGGTTCCACTGATAGAAACAGAGGGTTCTTCATTACACTGATAGATCCAGAGGGTTCCACTGATAGAACCATAGGGTTCTTCATTACACTGATAGATCCAGAGGGTTCTTCATTACACTGATATATCCAGAGGGTTCTTCATTACACTGATAGATCCAGAGGGTTCCCCTGATAGATCCAGAGGGTTCTTCATTACACTGATAGAACCAGAGGGTTCCACTGATAGAAACAGAGGTTTCCCCTGATAGATCCAGAGAGTTATTCATTACACTGATAGATCCAGAGGGTTCTTCATTACACTGATAGAACTAGAGGGTTCTTCATTACACTGATATATCCAGAGGGTTCTTCATTACACTGATATATCCAGAGGGTTCTTCATTACACTGATAGATCCAGAGGGTTCCCCTGATAGATCCAGAGGGTTCTTCATTACACTGATAGAACCAGAGGGTTCCACTGATAGAAACAGAGGTTTCCCCTGATAGATCCAGAGAGTTATTCATTACACTGATAGATCCAGAGGGTTCTTCATTACACTGATAGATCCAGAGGGTTCTTCATTACACTGATAGATCCAGAGGGTTCTTCATTACACTGATATATCCAGAGGGTTCTTCATTACACTGATAGATCCAGAGGGTTCCCCTGATAGATCCAGAGGGTTCTTCATTACACTGATAGAACCAGAAGGTTCCACTGATAGAAACAGAGGTTTCCCCTGATAGATCCAGAGGGTTCTTCATTACACTGATAGAACCAGATGGTTCTTCATTACACTGATAGAACTAGAGGGTTCTTCATTACACTGATAGATCCAGATGGTTCTTCATTACACTGATAGATCCAGAGGGTTCTTCATTACACTGATAGAACCAGAGGGTTCCACTGATAGATCCAGAGGGTTCTTCATTAGATTGATAGAACCAGAGGGTTCCACTGATAGATCCAGAGGGTTCTTCATTACACTGATTGAACCAGAGGGTTCCACTGATACAACAAGAGGGTTCTTCATTACACTGTAAGAAAAAAAATCCCAGTTACTGGTTGCAGTGGAAATATGGTAAATATACAAAACATTGCTGCATTTTTCAGGAATTATTACTGTTAAGGACAGTTTGCTGCTGTATTCTGAATACTTACTGTATTCTGATTACTTACTGTATTCTGATTACTTGGGAGTCAATCTCACTGGGACTTTGAACTCACAACCTCTTTGTTGCCAGTGAACTGAATTTCCCGCTACACCACCGGCTCTGCGGGTATGATGACGATTGAGAAAGATTGTTAAAAGATTAAAAACAATAGACATTCTGGTTCCCTACGGTGAAGCATGGTGGTGGCAGCATCACGTCTGGAGGAAACCTTGAACCATCCCTATGGTGAAGCATGGTGGTGGCAGCATCACGTCTGGAGGAAACCTTGAACCATCCCTACGGTGAAGCATGGTGGTGGCAGCATCACGTCTGGAGGAAACCTTGCACCATCCCTACGGTGAAGCATGGTGGTGGCAGCATCACGTCTGGAGGAAACCTTGAACCATCCCTACGGTGAAGCATGGTGGTGGCAGCATCACGTCTGGAGGAAACCTTGCACCATCCCTACGGTGAAGCATGGTGGTGGCAGCATCATGTCTGGAGGAAACCTTGCACCATATTTTATTTTTTAATTTAACCTTTATTTAACCAGGCAAGTCAGTTAAGAACAAATTCTTATTTTCAATGACGGCCTGGGAACAGTGGGTTAACTGCCTGTTCAGGGGCAGAACGACGGATTTGTACCTTGTCAGCTTGGGGGTTTGAACTCACAACCTTCAGGTTACTAGTCCAACACTCTAACCACTAGGCTACCCTGCCGCCCCTACGGTGAAGCATGGTGGTGGCAGCATCACGTCTGGAGGAAACCTTGCACCATCCCTACGGTGAAGCATGGTGGTGGCAGCGTGCGTAGAGGGTCTGAATACTAATGTAAATGTGATATTTCAAAAATGTATAAAAACCTGTTTTTTTATAGGGTAATGTGTGTAGATTGATGAGAAAAAAATGAAATGTTTTAATACATTTTAAAATAAGGCTGTAACGTAGCAAAATGCTGAAAAGAATGGAAGGGGCCTGACTGCGTTCTGAATGCTCCGTACATATATGATACTTTAGATGTATTTATGGTTGTTAGGTAACTCACATGCTAATGGTCAGTGCCTTTATGGGTAAAGATGTAGGATAATGGGACATTTTCTACCCAATATATTCAATGTAAGGAACAATCATTTCTGAACCTTGAAATGTGGGTGGGGCAATGTGCTGGCAGAGGGATTATTAGCATATTTTGGGGCATGGTCTAAAATATGTTGTATTTGTGCCAGCTGTTATTGGAAGTGTTGGGGCTTATTAGCATATTTGGGGCATGGTCTAAAATATGTTGGATTTGTACCAGCAGTTACTGGAAGTGTTGGGGCTGATTAGCATATTTGGGGGCTTGGTCTAA
Source organism: Oncorhynchus masou masou (assembly GCF_036934945.1). Taxonomy (NCBI): domain Eukaryota; kingdom Metazoa; phylum Chordata; class Actinopteri; order Salmoniformes; family Salmonidae; genus Oncorhynchus; species Oncorhynchus masou. The sequence goes on from NC_088223.1 coordinate 95,916,370, forward strand.
AATATGTTGTATTTGTGCCAGCTGTTACTGGAAGTGTTGGGGCTTATTAGCATATTTGGGGGCATGGTCTAAAATATGTTGTATTTGTGCCAGCTGTTACTGGAAGTGTTGGGGCTTATTAGCATATTTGGGGGCATGGTCTAAAATATGTTGTATTTGTGCCAGCTGTTACTGGAAGTGTTGGGGCTTATTAGCATATTTGGGGGCATGGTCTAAAATATGTTGTATTTGTGCCAGCTGTTACTGGAAGTGTTGGGGCTTATTAGCATATTTGGGGGCATGGTCTAAAATATGTTGTATTTGTGCCAGCTGTTACTGGAAGTGTTGGGGCTTATTAGCATATTTGGGGGCATGGTCTAAAATATGTTGTATTTGTGCCAGCTGTTACTGGAAGTGTTGGGGCTTATTAGCATATTTGGGAGCATGGTCTAAAATATGTTGTATTTGTGCCAGCTGTTACTGGAAGTGTTGGGGCTTATTAGCATATTTGGGGGCATGGTCTAAAATATGTTGTATTTGTGCCAGCTGTTACTGGAAGTGTTGGGGCTTATTAGCATATTTGGGGGCATGGTCTAAAATATGTTGTATTTGTGCCAGCTGTTACTGGAAGTGTTGGGGCTTATTAGCATATTTGGGGACTTGGTCTAAAATATGTTGTATTTGTGCCAGCTGTTACTGGAAGTGTTGGGGCTTATTAGCATATTTGGGGGCATGGTCTAAAATATGTTGTATTTGTGCCAGCTGTTACTGGAAGTGTTGGGGCTTATTAGCATATTTGGGGGCATGGTCTAAAATATGTTGTATTTGTGCCAGCTGTTACTGGAAGTGTTGGGGCTTATTAGCATATTTGGGGGCATGGTCTAAAATATGTTGTATTTGTGCCAGCTGTTACTGGAAGTGTTGGGGCTTATTAGCATATTTGGGGACTTGGTCTAAAATATGTTGTATTTGTGCCAGCTGTTACTGGAAGTGTTGGGGCTTATTAGCATATTTGGGGGCATGGTCTAAAATATGTTGTATTTGTGCCAGCTGTTACTGGAAGTGTTGCATACTTTTAAGGGATGAAGTGAAGGTTGAGCACCTCACCCCCCCCCCCCAGCCCCCTAGTGCATTCAGAAAGTATTCACACCCCTTGATAGTTTTTTTTACACATTTTGGTTGTGTTATAGATTAAATGTAGATGATTTGGCACATGCCTACACATAGTAGCTCAATAATGTCAGAGTGGAATGATGGTTTCATACATTTTTATGGATTAATAAATAATTCAAAGTTAAAATGTAGTTATTAAGTATTCAACCCTTTTGTTATGGCAAGCCTAAATAATTTCAAGAGTAAATATTTGCTTAACAATTCACATAACAATTTGCATGGACTCCCTTTATTTGTAATATTTTTAATTTGTAATAATAGTGTTGAAGATGACATTCTGGTGTATTGTGGGTAGGCCAGTGACACAGCGTCTCAATTTAATTCATTTTAAATTCAGGCTGTAACAACAACAAAAATGGTGGACAACTTTCTGAAAAGTGTTTACAATTGGCTCATTCATCCCTCTCCTCTCCCCTCATTCATCTCCCCTCCTCTCCCCTCATTCATCTCCTCTCCTCTCCCCTCATTCATCTCCCCTCCTCTCCCCTGAAACTATTCCCCAGATCGTTGCAGTAAATGAGAATGTTGTCTCAGTCAACTTACCGGGTCAAATAATACAAATAAAAAATACATAAAAAAACATCATCCTCACCTCTGACCTTTTTTATTGGACTGTAATTCTTAATTAAAAATATATATAATCTGTCAGCTCAAACTGTTTTTTTGTGTGTTTGTTGCTGTTTTGTTGACATTAATTGGTTCTATTAATTTGTTGACACGATAAGATGATCATTTTTATGTTTCTTTTCCCTCCAGATCTTCCCAGGAACACGTCAGTATCTGTGAGTCCCTCTGGCGAAGTGTTAGAAGGCAGTTCAGTGACTCTGACCTGCAGCAGCGATGCCAACCCACCAGTGACCAGCTACCGCTGGTACTCAGTGAGAGCGGGTGACACCAGATCTACAGGCTATGGGCCGGTCCTGAGGACCAAAATCTGGGCGGACAATACCCACTTCTACTGTGAAGCCAAGAATATGTGTGGAGCACATAATTCAACGATCACTAAAGTAACTGTGTGGTGTAAGTGTAGTGTGTTCAAGGAACCAGAGTATAGTAAGCTTGTCTGTGGCCCTCTGTATCTCAGTTGGTAGAGCATAGCACTCCCTCCATTCAGGGTTGTAGGTTCAGTTCCTGGGGGGACCACCCATATGTTAAATGTATGCGGGCATGACTGTAAGTTGCTTTGGCTAAAAGTGTCTGCTTAAATGTCACTTACATTATAAGTATCAACAAGGCTTTATGTCTTTTTAAAAATGTAACCTTTATTTAACCAGGAAGGGCTCATTGAGATTTAAAATATTTTTTTCAAGAGCGTCCTGGCCAAGATAGGCAGCACCAAGTCATTACAAAAATTATAGACAAACAACATGAAAAACTACAAGTAATCTAGTAAAAACCATTGAATTCTCAAGAGTATAACAAAATCATAAAACAGCAAATTAATGACATTGACAGGATAGGGAATCAGCCTCAAAATCATTCATCAGTGATTTAAAAACACCAATTGGGACAAGTTCTTCCAGTTTAAAAGTATGTTGTAAGGTGTTCCAAGACGATGGCGCAGAGCACATAAAATCCCTTTTACCAAATTCAGTTCAGACATTTGGAACAGTTAGCAGGATAAAGTCCAGCGAACGAAGAGAGTACCACCACATTTCTGAACAATAAAAATGTCCAAATAAAAAGGTAGTAAACCCAAACTGGCTTTGTAAATAAAAGTATACCAGTGACTGAGAAGGCCAGCCAACCCTGTTATACAAAGTGCAGTGGTGCGTAAGGGTTTTGCAGTTTAAAATAAATCTCAAAGTGCCTTGGTAAAGGGTGTCAGTTGATCTCAATCACTGAGTGGAAGCATTCATATATAAAATATCCCCATAGTCTAGTAAAGGCATAAATGTAGCTGGTACTAGCCTCCTGGCTTCAAAAGAAAAACAGGCCTTATTCCTAAAATAAAATCCCAATTTCAGCTTCAATTTCTTTGAAAGCTGTTGAATATGCAATTTAAAAGAGAGGCCGTCATCAATAAAATATTCCACGATATTTATATGAGGTTACAGTCTCAATCTCAATGCCCTGACAGGTGAAAAGTTCAGAGGTCTATTTCTTGCATTAGAAAACACCATTAGTTTAGTTTTGTCAGTATTGAGCATAAGCTTCAATTGACACAAGGTATGTTGAACAGTATAATCAGCAGTTTTCAAGTTCTGGAAAGCTTTTGTAAGAGACGAGGCACAACAGTAAATAACAGTATCATCAGCATAAAAATGAAGTTGCGCATTTTGGACATTTTTGTCTAAGTCATTTATATAAATAGTGAATAAGAGAGGGCCAAGTACAGAGCCTTGGGGCACACCATTAAAGACAGACAATTTAACAGACATACGCCCATCAAATTGAGTGCACCGAGTTCTATCAGGCAGATAGTTAGTAAACCATGCAACTGCACGCTCTGAAAGACCTACACTCGACAATCTCTGCCTTAGTATAGCATGGTCAACTGTCACAAAAGCCTTAGACAGATCGATAAAAAAGTGAGACACAGTGCTGTTTTTTGTCAAGGGCTTCAGTGATATCATTTAAAATCTTCATGACTGCTGTAATTGTGCTATGCTTCTTCCTGAAGCCCGATTGGTACATTGATAAAAATAGAGTTAGTAAATAAAAACTATTTTAGCTGTTCATTCACAAGGGTTTAGCTCAGTAGACTAACATAGTCTCGAGTCTGTAAAGATACATAAGCCTATATAATGCTGGTGTTAAAAAGGCTTTAGCTCAGGAGGCTAATGAAGCCTTGAGTCACGCATACAGTATAACATGTGTATTGTCTATTTCCCTCCAGATGGTCCTAAAACCATGTCTGTGTCAGTCACCCCATCTGGATCTGTGTTTGATGGTGCGATGGTGAATCTGACCTGCAGCAGCAATGGCAATCCACCAGTAAGCAGCTTCACCTGGTACAGTGTGAAGGGAGACCAGGCGACACGGCTTGGGGTTGGGACGAGGCTAGAGACCCGTGTGTCTGCAGAAGTCCACCAGTTTTACTGTGAGGGCAGAAACGACCATGGAGGACAGAACTCAACGCTGATAGAAGTGGTTGTACAGTGTATGTATACTGTAGCTACAAGACCAATTCAACCATCGCCAAACATTTTTGGCAGTTATTCAACAATGCTGTTCTTGTTCTTCTTCTTGTTCTTGTTATTCTTGTTCATCTTGTTCTTCTTCTTGTTCTTCTAGTTCTTATTCATGTTCTTGTTCTTCTTGTTCTTGTTCTTCTTCTTCTTCTTCTTCTTGTTCTTGTTCTGTATTAATGCAGATACCAATCTATCTCTCCAGATCCTCCCAGAAACACGTCAGTATCAGTGAATTCCTCTGGTCCAGTGTTGAAGGGCAGTTCAGTGACTCTGACCTGCATCAGTGATGCCAACCCACCAGTGTCCAGCTATAACTGGTACTCAGTCGACGAGAGCGAAACACGCAGTGTAATAGGATTTGGACAGATGTACACAGTAGCTAATGTCAATGGTAATACACAGTACTTCTGCACAGCTAAAAATCAACACGGATCGGACAATTCAACAACGCTCCAGCTCGACATTCAGTGTACGTTGTAATATCATAAACATCATGTGATGTGCCCCCAAATGGGACAGGGCCATTTTGTTGATGCAAGTCAGTGGTAATGTTTACCAAGCAATGAGTATTTTGGAGGGTCACCCACTTAAATTCTAGATCTTGTCAACCACATTGCTTCCATTATCTGATGGATCAACATTTAAATGGCCCTTATTGGGTCATGGCACAACAATGTCTGGGAACCACTGATTATAAACACAACCTGATAAACACAGGCTAGTAATTCCACAAAGATCTGTTGTAATGGTGTTAGTCACAGTAGACATAGTATTAAAATCTGTAGTCAAAGTAGTTATAGTAGTTATAGCAGTTATAGTAGTTATAGTAGGTATAGTAGTTATAGTAGGTATAGTAGTCAATGTAGGTATAATAGTTATAGTAGTTATAATAGTTATAGTAGTTATAATAGTTATAGTAGTTATAATAGTTATAGTAGTCAATGTAGGTATAGTAGTCAATGTAGGTATAATAGTTATAGTAGTTATAGTAGGTATAATAGTTATAGTAGGTATAATAGTTATAGTAGTTATAATAGTTATAATAGTTATAGTAGTTATAGTAGTTATAGTAGTGGTAGTAGGTATAATAGTTATAATAGTTATAGTAGGTATAGTAGTTATAGTAGGTATAGTAGATATAATAGTTATAGTAGGTATAGTAGTTATAATAGTTATAGTAGTTATAGTAGGTATAATAGTTATAGTAGGTATAATAGTTATAGTAGTTATAGTAGTTATAATAGTTATAGTAGGTATAGTAGTTATAATAGTTATAATAGTTATAGTAGTTATAGTAGGTATAGTAGTTATAGTAATTATAGTAGTTATAGTAGGTATAGTAGTTATAGTAGTGATAATAGTTATAGTAGTTATAGTAGTTATGATAGTTATAATAGTTATAGTAGGTATAATAGTTATAGTAGTTATAATAGTTATAATAGTTATAGTAGTTATAGTAGTTATAGTAGTGGTAGTAGGTATAATAGTTATAATAGTTATAGTAGGTATAGTAGTTATAGTAGGTATAGTAGATATAATAGTTATAGTAGGTATAGTAGTTATAATAGTTATAGTAGTTATAGTAGGTATAATAGTTATAGTAGGTATAATAGTTATAGTAGTTATAGTAGTTATAATAGTTATAGTAGGTATAGTAGTTATAATAGTTATAATAGTTATAGTAGTTATAGTAGGTATAGTAGTTATAGTAATTATAGTAGTTATAGTAGGTATAGTAGTTATAGTAGTGATAATAGTTATAGTAGTTATAGTAGTTATGATAGTTATAATAGTTATAGTAGGTATAATAGTTATAATAGTTATAGTAGTTATAGTAGTTGTAGTAGTTGTAGTAGGTATAGTAGATATAATAGTTATAGTAGGTATAGTAGTTATAATAGTTATAGTAGTTATAATAGTTATAGTAGGTATAATAGTTATAGTAGTTATAGTAGTTATAGTAGTTATAGTAGGTATAATAGTTATAGTAGTTATAGTAGGTATAATAGTTATAATAGTTATAGTAGTTATAGTAGTTGTAGTAGGTATAATAGTTATAGTAGTTATAGTAGTTATAGTAGGTATAATAGTTATAGTAGTTATAGTAGTTATAGTAGGTATAATAGTTATAATAGTTATAGTAGTTGTAGTAGGTATAATAGTTTTAATAGGCATAGTAGTTATAGTAGTTATAATAGTTATAGTAGTTATAGTAGTTGTAGTAGGTATAATAGTTATAGTAGTTATAGTAGGTATAGTAGTTATAGTAGTTGTAGTAGGTATAGTAGTTATAGTAGTTATAGTAGTTGTAGTAGTTGTAGTAGGTATAGTAGTTATAGTAGTTATAATAGTTATAGTAGGTATAATAGTTATAATAGTTATAATAGTTATAGTAGTTATAGTAGTTATAGTAGTTATAGTAGGTATAATAGTTTTAATAGTCATAGTAGTTATAGTAGTTATAGTAGTTATAGTAGTTATAGTAGGTATAATAGTTATAGTAGTTATAGTAGTTATAGTAGGTATAATAGGTATAGTAGTTATAATAGTTATAATAGTCATAGTAGGTATAGTAGTTATAGTAGGTATAGTAGTTATAATAGTTATAATAGTTATAGTAGGTATAATAGTTATAGTAGTTATAGTAGGTATAATAGTTATAATAGTTATAGTAGGTATAATAGTTATAGTAGTTATAATAGTTATAGTAGTTATAGTAGATATAATAGTTATAATAGTTATAGTAGTTATAATAGTTATAATAGTTATAGTAGTTATAGTAGGTATAATAGTTATAATAGTTATAGTAGATATAATAGTTAAAATAGTTATAATAGTTATAGTAGTTATAGTAGGTATAATAGTTATAATAGTTATAGTAGGTATAATAGTTATAATAGTTATAGTAGGTATAATAGTTATAATAGTTATAGTAGTTATAGTAGTTATAGTAGGTATACTAGTTATAGTAGGTATAATAGTTATAGTAGGTATAATAGTTATAGTAGGTATAATAGTTATAGTAGTTATAATAGTTATAGTAGGTATAATAGTTATAATAGTTATAGTAGATATAATAGTTAAAATAGTTATAATAGTTATAGTAGTTATAGTAGGTATAATAGTTATAATAGTTATAGTAGGTATAATAGTTATAATAGTTATAGTAGGTATAATAGTTATAATAGTTATAGTAGTTATAGTAGTTATAGTAGGTATACTAGTTATAGTAGGTATAATAGTTATAGTAGGTATAATAGTTATAGTAGTTATAGTAGTTATAGTAGTTATAATAGTTATAGTAGGTATAATAGTTATAATAGTTATAGTAGGTATAATAGTTATAATAGTTATAGTAGGTATAATAGTTATAATAGTTATAGTAGGTATAATAGTTATAGTAGGTATAATAGTTATAGTAGTTATAGTAGTTATAGTAGGTATAATAGTTATAGTAGGTATAATAGTTATAGTAGTTATAATATTTATAATAGTTATAATAGTTATAGTAGTTATAGTAGGTATAATAGTTATAATAGTTATAGTAGGTATAATAGTTATAATAGTTATAGTAGGTATAATAGTTATAGTAGTTATAATAGTTATAATAGTTATAGTAGTTATAGTAGTTATAATAGTCATAGTAGGTATAGTAGTTGTAGTAGTTATAGTAGGTATAATAGTTATAATAGTTATAGTAGGTATAATAGTTATAGTAGTTATAGTAGTTATAGTAGATATAATAGTTATAGTAGGTATAATAGTTATAGTAGTTATAGTAATTATAGTAGGTATAATAGTTATAGTAGGTATACTAGTTATAGTAGTTATAATAGTTATAGTAGTTATAGTAGTGGTAGTAGGTATAATAGTTATAGTAGTTATAATAGGTATAATAGTTATAGTAGTTATAGTAGGTATAATAGTTATAGTAGTTATAATAGTTATAGTAGTTATAGTAGTTGTAGTAGGTATAATAGTTATAGTAGTTATAGTAGGTATAGTAGTTATAGTAGTTGTAGTAGGTATAGTAGTTATAGTAGTTATAGTAGTTGTAGTAGTTGTAGTAGGTATAGTAGTTATAGTAGTTATAATAGTTATAGTAGGTATAATAGTTATAATAGTTATAGTAGTTATAGTAGTTATAGTAGTTATAGTAGGTATAATAGTTTTAATAGTCATAGTAGTTATAGTAGTTATAGTATTTATAGTAGTTATAGTAGGTATAATAGTTATAGTAGTTATAGTAGTTATAGTAGGTATAATAGGTATAGTAGTTATAGTAGTTATAATAGTTATAATAGTCATAGTAGGTATAGTAGTTATAGTAGGTATAGTAGTTATAATAGTTATAATAGTTATAGTAGGTATAATAGTTATAGTAGTTATAGTAGGTATAATAGTTATAATAGTTATAGTAGGTATAATAGTTATAGTAGGTATAATAGTTATAATAGTTATAGTAGGTATAATAGTTATAGTAGTTATAATAGTTATAATAGTTATAGTAGTTATAATAGTTATAATAGTTATAGTAGGTATAATAGTTATAGTAGATATAATAGATATAGTAGTTATAGTAGGTATAATAGTTATAATAGTTATAGTAGGTATAATAGTTATAGTAGTTATAATAGTTATAATAGTTATAGTAGTTATAGTAGATATAATAGTTATAATAGTTATAGTAGTTATAATAGTTATAATAGTTATAGTAGTTATAGTAGGTATAATAGTTATAATAGTTATAGTAGTTAAAATAGTTATAATAGTTATAGTAGTTATAGTAGGTATAATAGTTATAGTAGGTATAATAGTTATAATAGTTATAGTAGGTATAATAGTTATAATAGTTATAGTAGGTATAGTAGTTATAGTAGGTATAATAGTTATAATAGTTATAATAGTTATAGTAGGTATAATAGTTATAGTAGTTATAGTAGGTATAATAGTTATAATAGTTATAGTAGGTATAATAGTTATAGTAGTTATAATAGTTATAATAGTTATAGTAGTTATAGTAGATATAATAGTTATAATAGTTATAGTAGTTATAATAGTTATAATAGTTATAGTAGTTATAGTAGGTATAATAGTTATAGTAGGTATAATAGTTATAGTAGGTATAATAGTTATAATAGTTATAATAGTTATAGTAGGTATAATAGTTATAGTAGTTATAATAGTTATAATAGTTATAGTAGTTATAGTAGATATAATAGTTATAATAGTTATAGTAGTTATAATAGTTATAATAGTTATAGTAGTTATAGTAGGTATAATAGTTATAATAGTTATAGTAGATATAATAGTTAAAATAGTTATAATAGTTATAGTAGTTATAGTAGGTATAATAGTTATAATAGTTATAGTAGGTATAATAGTTATAATAGTTATAGTAGGTATAATAGTTATAATAGTTATAGTAGGTATAGTAGTTATAGTAGGTATAGTAGTTATAATAGTTATAATAGTTATAGTAGGTATAATAGTTATAGTAGTTATAGTAGGTATAATAGTTATAATAGTTATAGTAGGTATAATAGTTATAGTAGTTATAATAGTTATAATAGTTATAGTAGTTATAGTAGATATAATAGTTATAATAGTTATAGTAGTTATAATAGTTATAATAGTTATAGTAGTTATAGTAGGTATAATAGTTATAGTAGGTATAATAGTTATAATAGTTATAGTAGATATAATAGTTATAATAGTTATAGTAGGTATAATAGTTATAGTAGGTATAATAGTTATAGTAGTTATAGTAGGTATAATAGTTATAATAGTTATAGTAGGTATAATAGTTATAGTAGTTATAATAGTAGTTATAATAGTTATAGTAGTTATAGTAGATATAATAGTTATAATAGTTATAGTAGTTATAATAGTATAATAGTTATAGTAGTTATAGTAGGTATAATAGTTATAGTAGGTATAATAGTTATAGTAGGTATAATAGTTATAATAGTTATAGTAGATATAATAGTTATAATAGTTATAGTAGGTATAATAGTTATAGTAGATATAATAGATATAGTAGTTATAGTAGGTATAATAGTTATAATAGTTATAGTAGGTATAATAGTTATAGTAGTTATAATAGTTATAATAGTTATAGTAGTTATAGTAGATATAATAGTTATAATAGTTATAGTAGTTATAATAGTTATAATAGTTATAGTAGTTATAGTAGGTATAATATTTATAATAGTTATAATAGTTATAGTAGTTAAAATAGTTATAATAGTTATAGTAGTTATAGTAGGTATAATAGTTATAGTAGGTATAATAGTTATAATAGTTATAGTAGGTATAATAGTTATAATAGTTATAGTAGGTATAGTAGTTATAGTAGGTATAGTAGTTATAATAGTTATAATAGTTATAGTAGGTATAATAGTTATAGTAGTTATAGTAGGTATAATAGTTATAATAGTTATAGTAGGTATAATAGTTATAGTAGTTATAATAGTTATAATAGTTATAGTAGTTATAGTAGATATAATAGTTATAATAGTTATAGTAGTTATAATAGTTATAATAGTTATAGTAGTTATAGTAGGTATAATAGTTATAGTAGGTATAATAGTTATAGTAGGTATAATAGTTATAATAGTTATAATAGTTATAGTAGGTATAATAGTTATAGTAGTTATAATAGTTATAATAGTTATAGTAGTTATAGTAGATATAATAGTTATAATAGTTATAGTAGTTATAATAGTTATAATAGTTATAGTAGTTATAGTAGGTATAATAGTTATAATAGTTATAGTAGATATAATAGTTAAAATAGTTATAATAGTTATAGTAGTTATAGTAGGTATAATAGTTATAATAGTTATAGTAGGTATAATAGTTATAATAGTTATAGTAGGTATAATAGTTATAATAGTTATAGTAGGTATAGTAGTTATAGTAGGTATAGTAGTTATAATAGTTATAATAGTTATAGTAGGTATAATAGTTATAGTAGTTATAGTAGGTATAATAGTTATAATAGTTATAGTAGGTATAATAGTTATAGTAGTTATAATAGTTATAATAGTTATAGTAGTTATAGTAGATATAATAGTTATAATAGTTATAGTAGTTATAATAGTTATAATAGTTATAGTAGTTATAGTAGGTATAATAGTTATAGTAGGTATAATAGTTATAGTAGGTATAATAGTTATAATAGTTATAGTAGATATAATAGTTATAATAGTTATAGTAGGTATAATAGTTATAGTAGGTATAATAGTTATAGTAGTTATAGTAGGTATAATAGTTATAATAGTTATAGTAGGTATAATAGTTATAGTAGTTATAATAGTTATAATAGTTATAGTAGTTATAGTAGATATAATAGTTATAATAGTTATAGTAGTTATAATAGTTATAATAGTTATAGTAGTTATAGTAGGTATAATAGTTATAGTAGGTATAATAGTTATAGTAGGTATAATAGTTATAATAGTTATAGTAGGTATAATAGTTATAGTAGTTATAATAGTTATAGTAGTTATAGTAGATATAATAGTTATAATAGTTATAGTAGTTATAATAGTTATAATAGCTATAGTAGTTATAGTAGGTATAATAGTTATAGTAGATATAATAGTTAAAATAGTTATAATAGTTATAGTAGTTATAGTAGGTATAATAGTTATAATAGTTATAGTAGGTATAATAGTTATAATAGTTATAGTAGGTATAATAGTTATAATAGTTATTGTAGTTATAGTAGTTATAGTAGGTATAATAGTTATAGTAGGTATAATAGTTATAGTAGGTATAATAGTTATAGTAGTTATAATAGTTATAGTAGGTATAATAGTTATAATAGTTATAGTAGATATAATAGTTAAAATAGTTATAATAGTTATAGTAGTTATAGTAGGTATAATAGTTATAATAGTTATAGTAGGTATAATAGTTATAGTAGTTATAATAGTTATAATAGTTATAGTAGTTATAGTAGATATAATAGTTATAATAGTTATAGTAGTTATAATAGTTATAATAGTTATAGTAGTTATAGTAGGTATAATAGTTATAATAGTTATAGTAGATATAAGAGTTAAAATAGTTATAATAGTTATAGTAGTTATAGTAGGTATAATAGTTATAATAGTTATAGTAGGTATAATAGTTATAATAGTTATAGTAGGTATAATAGTTATAATAGTTATAGTAGTTATAGTAGTTATAGTAGGTATACTAGTTATAGTAGGTATAATAGTTATAGTAGGTATAATAGTTATAGTAGGTATAGTAGTTATAATAGTTATAGTAGGTATAATAGTTATAATAGTTATAGTAGATATAATAGTTAAAATAGTTATAATAGTTATAGTAGTTATAGTAGGTATAATAGTTATAATAGTTATAGTAGGTATAATAGTTATAGTAGGTATAATAGTTATAATAGTTATAGTAGTTATAGTAGGTATACTAGTTATAGTAGGTATAATAGTTATAGTAGGTATAATAGTTATAGTAGTTATAGTAGTTATAGTAGTTATAATAGTTATAGTAGGTATAATAGTTATAATAGTTATAGTAGGTATAATAGTTATAATAGTTATAGTAGGTATAATAGTTATAATAGTTATAGTAGGTATAATAGTTATAGTAGGTATAATAGTTATAGTAGTTATAGTAGTTATAGTAGGTATAATAGTTATAGTAGGTATAATAGTTATAGTAGTTATAATATTTATAATAGTTATAATAGTTATAGTAGTTATAGTAGGTATAATAGTTATAATAGTTATAGTAGGTATAATAGTTATAATAGTTATAGTAGGTATAATAGTTATAGTAGTTATAATAGTTATAATAGTTATAGTAGTTATAATAGTCATAGTAGGTATAGTAGTTGTAGTAGTTATAGTAGGTATAATAGTTATAATAGTTATAGTAGGTATAATAGTTATAGTAGTTATAGTAGTTATAGTAGATATAATAGTTATAGTAGGTATAATAGTTATAGTAGTTATAGTAGTTATAGTAGTTATAGTAGGTATAATAGTTATAGTAGGTATAATAGTTATAGTAGTTATAATATTTATAATAGTTATAATAGTTATAGTAGTTATAGTAGGTATAATAGTTATAGTAGTTATAGTAGGTATAATAGTTATAGTAGGTATAATAGTTATAGTAGTTATAGTAGGTATAATAGTTATAGTAGGTATAATAGTTATAGTAGTTATAATAGTTATAGTAGTTATAGTAGGTATAATAGTTATAATAGTTATAGTAGTTATAGTAGGTATAATAGTTATAATAGTTATAGTAGGTATAATAGTTATAGTAGTTATAGTAGGTATAATAGTTATAATAGTTATAGTAGGTATAATAGTTATAGTAGGTATAATAGTTATAGTAGTTATAGTAGGTATAATAGTTATAGTAGGTATAATAGTTATAGTAGTTATAATAGTTATAGTAGTTATAGTAGTGGTAGTAGGTATAATAGTTATAGTAGTTATAATAGGTATAATAGTTATAGTAGTTATAGTAGGTATAATAGTTATAGTAGGTATAATAGTTATAGTAATTATAGTAGGTATAATAGTTATAGTAGGTATACTAGTTATAGTAGTTATAATAGTTATAGTAGTTATAGTAGTGGTAGTAGGTATAATAGTTATAGTAGTTATAATAGGTATAATAGTTATAGTAGTTATAGTAGGTATAATAGTTATAGTAGGTATAATAGTTATAGTAGTTATAGTAGGTATAATAGTTATAGTAGGTATAATAGTTATAGTAGTTATAGTAGGTATAATAGTTATAGTAGGTATAATAGTTATAGTAGTTATAGTAGGTATAATAGTTATAGTAGGTATAATAGTTATAGTAGTTATAATAGTTATAGTAGTTATAGTATGTATAATAGTTATAATAGTTATAGTAGTTATAGTAGGTATAATAGTTATAATAGTTATAGTAGGTATAATAGTTATAGTAGTTATAGTAGGTATAATAGTTATAATAGTTATAGTAGGTATAATAGTTATAGTAGTTATAGTAGGTATAATAGTTATAGTAGGTATAATAGTTATAGTAGTTATAGTAGGTATAATAGTTATAGTAGGTATAATAGTTATAGTAGTTATAATAGTTATAGTAGTTATAGTAGGTATAATAGTTATAATAGTTATAGTAGTTATAGTAGGTATAATAGTTATAATAGTTATAGTAGGTATAATAGTTATAGTAGTTATAGTAGGTATAATAGTTATAATAGTTATAGTAGGTATAATAGTTATAATAGTTATAGTAGTTATAGTAGGTATAATAGTTATAATAGTTATAGTAGGTATAGTAGTTATAGTAGGTATAATAGTTATAGTAGATGTAGTAGTTATAGTAGGTATAATAGTTATAATAGTTATAGTAGGTATAATAGTTATAATAGTTATAGTAGTTATAGTAGGTATAATAGTTATAATAGTTATAGTAGGTATAGTAGTTATAGTAGGTATAATAGTTATAGTAGTTGTAGTAGTTATAGTAGGTATAGTAGTTATAGTAGTTATAGTAGTTATAGTAGGTATAATAGTTATAGTAGGTGTAATAGTTATAGTAGGTATAATAGTTATAGTAGTGGTAGTAGTTATAGTAGTTATAGTAGTTATAGTAGTTATAGTAGGTATAGTAGTTATAGTAGTTATAGTAGGTATAATAGTTATAATAGTTATAGTAGTTATAGTAGGTATAATAGTTATAGTAGTTATAGTAGGTATAATAGTTATAGTAGTTATAATAGTTATAGTAGTTATAGTAGGTATAATAGTTATAATAGTTATAGTAGGTATAATAGTTATAATAGTTATAGTAGTTATAGTAGTTATAGTAGTTATAGTTGGTATAATAGTTATAGTAGTTATAATAGTTATAGTAGTTATAGTAGGTATAATAGTTATAATAGTTATAGTAGGTATAATAGTTATAATAGTTATAGTAGTTATAGTAGGTATAATAGTTATAATAGTTATAGTAGGTATAATAGTTATAATAGTTATAGTAGTTATAGTAGGTATAATAGTTATAATAGTTATAGTAGGTATAATAGTTATAGTAATTATAGTAGGTATAATAGTTATAATAGTTATAGTAGTTATAGTAGGTATAATAGTTATAATAGTTATAGTTGGTATAATAGTTATAATAGTTATAGTAGTTATAGTAGTTATAATAGTTATAGTAGTTATAGTAGGTATAATAGTTATAGTAGGTATAATAGTTATACTAGTTATAGTAGGTATAATAGTTATAATAGTTATAGTAGTTATAGTAGTTATAGTAGTTATAGTAGTTATAGTAGGTATAATAGTTATAGTAGGTATACTAGTTATAGTAGGTATAGTAGTTATAGTAGTTATAGTAGTTATAGTAGGTATAATAGTTATAATAGTTATAGTAGGTATAATAGTTATAATAGTTATAGTAGGTATAATAGTTACAATAGTTATAGTAGTTATAGTAGTTATAGTAGGTATAGTATTTATAGTAGGTATAATAGTTATAATAGTTATAGTAGGTATAATAGTTATAGTAATTATAGTAGGTATAATAGTTATAATAGTTATAGTAGTTATAGTAGGTATAATAGTTATAATAGTTATAGTTGGTATAATAGTTATAATAGTTATAGTAGTTATAGTAGTTATAATAGTTATAGTAGTTATAGTAGGTATAATAGTTATAGTAGGTATAATAGTTATACTAGTTATAGTAGGTATAATAGTTATAATAGTTATAGTAGTTATACTAGTTATAGTAGGTATAATAGTTATAATAGTTATAGTAGTTATAGTAGTTATAGTAGTTATAGTAGTTATAGTAGGTATAATAGTTATAGTAGGTATAATAGGTATAATAGTTATAGTAGGTGTAATAGTTATAGTAGGTATAATAGTTATAGTAGGTATAATAGTTATAGTAGGTATAATAGTTATAGTAGGTATAATAGTTATAGTAGTTATAGTAGTTATAGTAGGTATACTAGTTATAGTAGGTATAATAGTTATAGTAGGTATAGTAGTTATAGTAGTTATAATAGTTATAGTAGGTATAGTAGTCATAGTAGTTATAGTAGTTATAGTAGGTATACTAGTTATAGTAGGTATAATAGTTATAGTAGTTATAGTAGGTATACTAGTTATAGTAGGTATAATAGTTATAGTAGTTATAGTAGGTATAATAGTTATAGTAGGTATAATAGTTATAGTAGTTATAGTAGGTATACTAGTTATAGTAGGTATAATAGTTATAGTAGTTATAGTAGGTATAGTAGTTATAGTAGGTATAATAGTTATAGTAGGTATAGTAGTTATAGTAGTTATAGTAGGTATAGTAGTCATAGTAGTTATAGTAGGTATACTAGTTATAGTAGGTATAATAGTTATAGTAGTTATAGTAGGTATAATAGTTATAGTAGTTATAGTAGGTATAATAGTTATAGTAGTTATAGTAGTTATAGTAGGTATAATAGTTATAGTAGTTATAGTAGGTATAGTAGTTATAGTAGTTATAATAGTTATAATAGTTATAGTAGTGGTAGTAGTTATAGTAGGTATAGTAGTTATAGTAGTGGTAGTAGTTATAGTAGGTATAATAGTTATAGTAGTTATAATAGTTATAATAGTTATAGTAGTTATAGTAGTTATAGTAGTTATAATAGTTATAGTAGTGGTAGTAGTTATAGTAGGTATAGTAGTTATAGTAGTGGTAGTAGTTATAGTAGTTATAGTAGTTATAGTAGGTATAATAGTTATAGTAGTTATAATAGTTATAATAGTTATAATAGTTATAGTAGTGGTGGTAGTTATAGTAGGTATAGTAGTTATAGTAGTGGTAGTAGTTATAGTAGTTATAGTAGGTATAATAGTTATAGTAGTTATAGTAGGTATAATAGTTATAGTAGGTATAATAGTTATAGTAGTTATAATAGTTATAGTAGTGGTAGTAGTTATAGTAGGTATAGTAGTTATAGTAGTGGTAGTAGTTATAGTAGGTATAATAGTTATAGTAGTTATAGTAGGTATAATAGTTATAGTAGTTATAATAGTTATAATAGTTATAGTATTGGTAGTAGTTATAGTAGGTATAGTAGTTATAGTAGTGGTAGTAGTTATAGTAGGTATAATAGTTATAGTAGTTATAGTAGGTATAATAGTTATAGTAGTTATAATAGTTATAATAGTTATAGTAGTGGTAGTAGTTATAGTAGGTATAGTAGTTATAGTAGTGGTAGTAGTTATAGTAGTTATAGTAGTTATAGTAGGTATAATAGTTATAGTAGTTATAATAGTTATAGTAGTTATAATAGTTATAATAGTTATAGTAGTGGTGGTAGTTATAGTAGGTATAGTAGTTATAGTAGTGGTAGTAGTTATAGTAGTTATAGTAGGTATAGTAGTTATAGTAGTGGTAGTAGGTATAGTAGTTATAGTAGTGGTAGTAGTTATAATAGGTATAGTAGTTATAGTAGTGGTAGTAGTTATAGTAGTTATAGTAGGTATAGTAGTTATAGTAGGTATAGTAGTTATAGTATGTATAGTAGTTATAGTAGTGGTAGTAGTTATAGTAGTTATAGTAGGTATAGTAGTTATAGTAGTTATCGTAGTTATAGTAGTTATAGTAGGTATAGTAGTTATAGTAGTGGTAGTAGTTCTAGTAGTTATAGTAGGTATAGTAGTTATAGTAGTGGTATTAGTTTTAGTAGTTATAGTAGTGGTAGTAGTTATAGTAGGTATAGTAGTTATAGTAGTTATAGTAGTGGTAGTAGTTATAGTAGTTATAGTAGTGGTAGTAGTTATAGTAGGTATAGTAGTTATAGTAGTGGTAGTAGTTATAGTAGTGGTAGTAGTTATAGTAGGTATAGTAGTTATAGTAGTTATAGTAGTTATAGTAGTGGTAGTAGTTATAGTAGGTATAGTAGTTATAGTAGTTATAGTAGGTATAGTATTTATAGTAGGTATAATAGTTATAGTAGGTATAATAGTTATAGTATTTATAATAGTTATAGTAGGTATAGTAGTTATAGTAGTTATAGTAGGTATAGTAGTCATAGTAGTTATAGTAGTTATAGTAGTTATAGTAGGTATAGTAGTTATAGTAGGTATAATAGTTATAGTAGGTATAATAGTTATAGTAGTTATAGTAGTTATAGTAGGTATAGTAGTCATAGTAGTTATAGTAGTTATAGTAGTTATAGTAGGTATAGTAGTTATAGTAGGTATAATAGTTATAGTAGGTATAGTAGTTATAGTAGTTATAGTAGGTATAGTAGTCATAGTAGTTATAGTAGTTATAGTAGTTATAGTAGGTATAGTAGTTATAGTAGTTATAGTAGTTATAGTAGTGGTAGTAGTTATAGTAGGTATAATAGTTATAGTAGGTATAATAGTTATAGTAGGTATAGTAGTTATAGTAGTTATAGTAGGTATAGTAGTCATAGTAGTCATAGTAGTTATAGTAGTTATAGTAGGTATAGTAGTCATAGTAGTTATAGTAGTTATAGTAGGTATAATAGTTATAGTAGGTATAGTAGTTATAGTAGGTATAATAGTTATAGTAGGTATAGTAGTTATAGTAGTTATAGTAGGTATAGTAGTCATAGTAGTTATAGTAGTGGTAGTAGTTATAGTAGTTATAGTAGGTATAGTAGTTATAGTAGTTATAGTAGTTATAGTAGTGGTAGTAGTTATAGTAGGTATAATAGTTATAGTAGGTATAATAGTTATAGTAGGTATAGTAGTTATAGTAGTTATAGTAGGTATAGTAGTCATAGTAGTCATAGTAGTTATAGTAGTTATAGTAGGTATAGTAGTCATAGTAGTTATAGTAGTTATAGTAGGTATAATAGTTATAGTAGGTATAGTAGTTATAGTAGGTATAATAGTTATAGTAGGTATAGTAGTTATAGTAGTTATAGTAGGTATAGTAGTCATAGTAGTTATAGTAGTGGTAGTAGTTATAGTAGTTATAGTAGGTATAGTAGTTATAGTAGTTATCGTAGTTATAGTAGTTATAGTAGGTATAGTAGTTATAGTAGTGGTAGTAGTTCTAGTAGTTATAGTAGGTATAGTAGTTATAGTAGTGGTATTAGTTTTAGTAGTTATAGTAGTGGTAGTAGTTATAGTAGTTATAGTAGTGGTAGTAGTTATAGTAGTTATAGTAGGTATAGTAGTTATAGTAGTCGTAGTATCAATTGTTGTGCTTTCAGAGCTGATGGTAATTCTGTCCTTTCCCTCCAGATCCTCCCAGGAATACGTCAGTATCTGTGAGTCCCTCTGATTCTGTGTTAGAAGACAGTTCAGTGACTCTGACCTGCAGCAGCGATGCCAACCCACCAGTGACCAGCTTCCGCTGGTATTCAGTGAGAGAGGGGAAGGAGGACTATGTGACCTCAGGACAGAAACTAATCCAGGCCACAATGAATGTTATTGCTGGAAGAGAATACTACTGTAAAGCCCAGAATCCTCATGGAGAGGATCAGTCAGCGTCTACAAACGCATCTATGGAGTGTAAGTGAGGTTGTAAAATTACGTAACTCTCCCAAAATATTCAGGGTTTTTTTCACCTTTCTGGGACCGGGGGTAGAAATTGAGTTGTTTGGATGAATGAGGTGCCCTATGTAAACTGCCTGTTACTCAGGCCCCGAAGCTAGGATATGCATATAATTGGTATTATTTTATAGAAAACACTCCACAGTTTCCAAAACGGTTAGAATAATGTCTGTGTATAACAGAACTGATACAGCAGGCAAAAACCTGAGAAAAATCCATCCAGGAAGTACTATTATTTTGAAAGGCTGTTTTTCCATTGAAAGCCTATCCACCATACAAAGACTTAGGACCCAGTTCACGATCCCTATGGCTTCCACTACATGTGGCCAGTCTTTAGGCATTGTTGCAGGCTTTTACTCTGAAAAATGAGGGAGAAACACCACCTTTAATGAGAGGACAGTGGAAATTTCCAGACATGAGTCCAGCGCGTGACCGGGAGTGCGCCTTTTTTGTTTTTCCTTTTCTATTGACGAAGCTTTTGTCCGGTTGAAATATGAATGATTATTTATGACAAAAACAACTTGAGGATTGATTATAAACATCGTTTGACATGTTTCTACGAACTTTTATGGTACTTTTTAGATTTTTCATCTGCATACTGTGATCGCGCTTTGTGCCAATGGATTACTGAACAAAACGCACCAACAAAACGGAGGTTTTTGGATATAAAGAGGGATTTTATTGAACAAAACTATTGTGTAACTGGGAGTCTTGTGAGTGCAACCATATGAAGATCATCAAAGGTAAGTGATTAATTGTATCTCTATTTCTGACTTGTGTAACTCCTCTACTTGGCTGGTTACTGTTTGTAATCATTGTTCTGCTGGGCGCAGTTCTCAGATAATCACATGGTATGCTTTCGCCGTAAAGCCTTTTTGAAATCTGACACCGTGGTTGGATGAACAATAAGTTGATCTTTAAACCGATGTATAACACTTGTATGTTTTAGGAATTATTATAATGAGTATTTCTGTTTTTGAATTTGGCGCTCTGCAATTTCAGTGGCTGTTGACCAGGTGTTCCGCGAGCGCTACCCTGGTTGGTATATTTTGGGAAAGTTATCACATTGTTGTAACCCTAGGTGTAACCCTAGATGTTATTGTTTTTTCTCCTCAATCAAACATTTGCTCGTTAGCAATGAATTAAACAGTATGAGTTATCAAAGTTTCATAAACTATAAAATAAGGATGAAGTTCAAACTTGAATAGAAAATGTTAATTCCTCTCCTTGTTCTTCTGTCTCTTCTTTCTAGTTGCTCCTCAGATCTCATCCTCCTCTCGCTGCCTCCACTCCGGATCTCAGGTCAGCTGTACCTGTGACAGCCACGCTAACCCCGCCCCCTTGGTGCAGTGGCGTCTGTCTGGCCGACGTGTCAATCATTCCACAGCCACGGCCATCAGGGAGGAGCCTCTGGGCAGAATTGGCCTCAGGAGCACTCTGACCATCCGTCAATCACAAGAAGACACGCCCACTGCACTTTGCCTCAGCTCCAACTCTCAGGGCTCTGCCAGTCTGCAGCTTTGTGTCACCTCCACAGGTAAGACACACCTCCACAGGTAAGACACACCTCCATAGGTAAGACACACCACCACAGGTAAGACACACCTTCACAAGGAAGACACACCTCCACAAGTAAGACACACCTCCATAGGTAAGTCACACCTCCACAGGTAAGACACACCTCCATAGGTAAGACACACCTCCATAGGTAAGACACACCTCCATAGGTAAGACACACCTCCATAGGTAAGACACACCTCCACAAGTAAGACATACCTCCATAGGTAAGACACACCTCCATAGGTAAGACAAACCTCCATAGGTAAGACACACCTCCATAGGTAAGACACACCTTCACAAGTAAGACATACCTTCACAAGTAAGACACACTTCCAAATATAAGACACACCTTCACCGGTAAGACACCTGGGTAGGTAAAGGGTCAGGTGAGAGATAAATAGGGACAGCTCCAACTGTCAGGACTCTGCCAGGCTGCAACTCTGTGCCACCACCACAGGTAAGACACACCTGGGTAGGTAAAGGGTCAGGTGAGAGATAAATAGGGACAGGTCCAACTGTCAGGACTCTGCCAGGCTGCAACTCTGTGCCACCTCCACAGGTAAGACACACCTGGGTAGGTAAAGGGTCAGGTGAGAGATAAATAGGGACAGGTCCAACTGTCAGGACTCTGCCAGGCTGCAACTCTGTGCCACCTCCACAGGTAAGACACACCTGGGTAGGTAAAGGGTCAGGTGAGAGATACATAGGGACAGGTCCAACTGTCAGGATCTGCCAGGCTGCAACTCTGTGCCACCTCCACAGGTAAGACACACCTGGGTAGGTAAAGGGTCAGGTGAGAGATAAATAGGGACAGCTCCAACTGTCAGGACCCTGCCAGGCTGCAACTCTGTAGCACACATATGTCAGAGTCAAGGCCCGCGGGCCACATCCGGCCCGCGAGAAGGTTTTTTACGGCCCCTGGGATGATCTTGATTTATTATTAGAACCGGCCCGCAGACCGCAGCAAGCCGGCAGCCCGCAGATCTTTTACACGCACCAATACTACATTTCCCACAATGCAACGGTGACGCACCGAGCAGTAGGCTGCTTCATTTCAATATTTATTGGCACAGCAGTCGTCAGCATCACAGTAAAATTAACTTTCAGATACCCATCAAAAATGGCAAAACGGAAGGTGGACACTGAGAACCGGGGTTTCAAACAAGGTGGGAGTCGGAGTATATGTTCACGGAGGTAGCTGGAAAACCTGTGTGTCTTCTGTGTGGAGAAAGTGTGGCGGTACTGAAAGAGTATAATCTGAGACGACATTATGAAACGAAACACGCGGACAAAAACAAGAATATGGACATGGAACAAAGGCTACAAAAGGCAGAGGAATTAAAACGAGGCCTCAAATCTCGACAGGCTCTGTTCAAAAAAGCCAAATCACAAGGCCAGGCTGCTGTCAAGGCCAGTTTTATTTTGGCAGAAGAGATCGCTAAATCAGCCCGGCCATTTACGGAGGGGATTTCATCAAAAACTGCATGATTAAAGTTTGTGACGAAGTTTGCCCAGAAAAAAGGCAACTCTTTTTAAATGTGAGTCTGAGCAGAAACACCATTGCCGAGAGAGTAGACCAGTTGTCCATCAATCTAAAAGAGCAGCTTGTGAAAAAGGGAAAAGATTTCATTGCATATTCCTTGGCTGTGGATGAGAGCACCGACATTTCTGACATTGCCCAGTTGTCAATTTTCATCCGCGGAGTGGACTCCAGCCTAAGCGTGACAGAGGAGTTTTTGGCTTTACGTCCTATGCATGGCACAACTACGGGGCATGATTTGTATGAAGAGGTGTCAAGATGTGTAAATGAGATGGAGCTGCCTTGGGAAAAACTCGTGGGTTTGACAACCGACGGAGCACCTGCGATGTGTGGACACAGGAGCGGACTGGTGGCGAAGATACGGGAAAAGATGCAAGAGGAAAACGCGACAGGTGAGCTGACAGCTTATCATTGTATCATACACCAGGAAGCGTTGTGCGGTAAAGCCTTGAAAATGGAGCATGTAATGAGCATCATCACGCGCACAGTTAACTTTATCAGAGCCAAAGGTTTGAATCACCGCCAGTTCAAGGCATTTCTGACAGAGCCATAAGAAAATATTGCTTTATTTATCTGATCATATTGGAATATATTTGTTAGGTTTTCAGTAGGTTCAATTAGGTTCACTAGACTATATGCGTCGTTTAAAAATTTTTCAATGAACATTCGAACAGTCCGGCCCTCGGCTTGTAGCTAAATTTTTTATTTGGCCCTCCGTCCATTTGACTTTGACACCCCTGCTGTAGCACATCCACACATAAGAGGAACAGTTAAAACACACCTGGACAGGTGTGAGGCGACAGGTGAGAAAGACAGATGGAGCTGAAGTGGAACAGAAACCTCTGAGGAAGGATAGCTTAGACAGTTCCACGTCAACAGGTAACCCACCTGGACAGGTAATGAGAGAGAGATGGGGACAAGGGAAAAGAGCTGAAGAGGAACAGACAGAAACAAGTGAGAGAGAGCTGGTCTCCCGGTCTCTTTCATGTCTCATCCTTCTGACCGTAGGTTACCAGAAGCTGTCTCTGTTGGTGGGAGCTGGGGCAGGTGCTGCTGGGATGCTGTTGCTGTGCGTCGTGACATGTGTCATTGCCAGGTCAGTCATCCCTCATACCGTGCTGCTAAGAACACTGTTCATAACATTATCCTGTTCAGTATCTGGCAGACATCAGTCCAACATAAGTGTCTATTTCAGATTTATTGTAAGTATATTTTTGTGGTTTTGTGGTTATCCAGACATGAATGATACAGTGCCTTGCGAAAGTATTCGGCCCCCTTGAACTTTGCGACCATTGCCACATTTCAGGCTTCAAACATAAAGATATAAAACTGTATTTTTTTGTGAAGAATCAACAACAAGTGGGACACAATCATGAAGTGGAACGACATTTATTGGATATTTCAAACTTTTTCAACAAATCAAAAACTGAAAATTGGGCGTGCAAAATTATTCAGCCCCTTTACTTTCAGTGCAGAAAAATGATGTAAAATATATCACTAGCCAATTTAAACAATGCTACCTAATATAATGTTTACATACCCTACATTATTCATCTCATATGTATACGTATATACTGTACTCTATATCATCTACTGCATCTTTATGTAATACATGTATCACTAGCAACTTTAAACAATGCTACCTAATATAATGTTTACACACCCTACATTATTCAACTCATATGTATACGTATATACTGTACTCTATCATCTACTGCATCCTTATGTAATACATGTATCACTAGCCACTTTAACTATGCCACTTTGTTTACATACTCATCTCATATGTATATACTGTACTCGATACCATCTACTGTATCTTGCCTATGCTGCTCTGTACCATCACTCATTCATATATCCTTATGTACATATTCTTTATCCCCTTACACTGTGTATAAGACAGTAGTTTAGGAATTGTTAGTTAGATTACTTGTTGGTTATTACTGCATTGTCGTAACTAGAAGCACAAGCATTTCGCTACACTCGCATTAACATCTGCTAACCATGTGTATGTGACAAATACAATTAAATTTGATTTGATTATGGTTGTAAACACAGGGGTCTGATCTATGGTTGTAAACACAGGAGATTGCATGCCAAGACGACCTGGGATCTGAAACCAGAGGACATAACAGAGCTCATACTAACTGACTGGGTAAGTGTCAGAACACACACACACACACACACACACACACACACACACACACACACACACACACACACACAACACACACACACACACACACACACACAAGCACACACGTAAGCACACACACGCACACGTGAAACACACACTCACGTAGACACACACACAAGCACACACGTAAACACACACACGCACACGTGAAACACACACACACACTTAAACACAAACACACACACGTAAACACACACACACACACACATAAACACACACACATAAACACACATAAACACACACACACACACACAAACACAGACACACCCAAACACAGACACACCCAAACACACACACACCCACCCTTCCTGTATCCTCCCCAACCTATCCGGTTTACTACCCTGTTTTATGCCTCTCTCCTTGTCTGGTACCTCTCTCAACACAGCCTGATATTATTGACTTTGTGTGGCTGTAGAAGTACGGTACCTGTATTTGTATATAGTTCCGTAAACTCTCTCACATACAGGCTACCGTGGAAGCATAGGGAATAATGGACACCACCCAGGAAACAAACGAAGGAGAAACATTAACAGTGGGTGACTTGATGAGAAAAGTGAATCCAACTGCGCATCCCATTATTCTACGTGCTCCGTTTACTGAGTGGTGTCCATCACCGGCTTTGTTTTCCTGACAGTCCATACACTACCCTTTGTTGAAAGATGACCTTACACCAACTCTCTCCACCTTACACCAACTCTCTCTCCACCTTATACCAACTCTCTCCACCTTACACCAACTCTCTCTCCGCCTTATACCAACATTCTCCACCTTATACCAACTCTCTCTCCACACCTTATACCAACTCTCTCTCCAACTTATACCAACTATCTCTCCACACCTCATACCACATCTATCTCCACCTTATACCAACTCTCTCTCCACACCTTACACCAACTCTCTCTCCACCTTATACCAACTCTCTCTCCACACCTTATACCAACTCTCTATCCACCTTATACCAACTCTCTCTCCAACTTATACCAACTCTCTCCCCACCTTATACCAACTCTCTCTCCACCTTATACCAACTCTCAACACCTTACACCAAATCTCTCCACACCTAATACCAACTCTCTCCACCTTCTACCAACTCTCTCTCCACCTTATACCAACTCTCTCTCCACCTTATACCAACTCTCTCCAACTTATACCAACTCTCTTCCCACACCTTATACCAACTCTCTCTCCACCTCATACCAACTCTCTCTCCACACCTTATACCAACTCTCTCTCCACACCTTATACCAACTCTCTCTCCATTTAATACCAACTCTCTCTCCACCTTATACCAACTCTCTCTCCACACCTTATACCAACTCTCTCACCACCTTATACCAACTCTTTCTCCAAACCTTTTACCAACTCTCTCTCCACCTTATACCAACTCTTTCTCCAAACCTTTTACCAACTCTCTCTCCACCTTATACCAACTCTCTCTCCATCTTATACCAACTCTCTCTCCACCTTATACCAACTCTCTCTCCACACCTTATACCAACTCTCTCTCCACATCTAAAACCAACTCTCTCTCCACCTTATACCAACTCTCTGTCCACACCTTATACCAACTCTCTCTCCACCTTATACCAACTCTCTCTCCACACCTTATGCCAACTCTCTCTCCAACTTATACCAACTCTCTGTCCACCTTATACCAACTCTCTGTCCACCTTACACCAACTCTCTGTCCACCTTATACCAACTCTCTCTCCAACTTATACCAACTCTCTCCTCACCTTATACCAACTCTCTCTCCACCTTCTACCAACACTCACCACCTTACACCAAATCTCTCCACACCTAATACCAACTCTCTCCACCTTCTACCAACTCTCTCTCCACCTTATACCAACTCTCTCTCCACCTTATACCAACTCTCTCTCCAACTTATACCAACTCTCTTCCCACACCTTATACCAACTCTCTCTCCACCTCATACCAACTCTCTCCACACCTTATACCAACTCTCTCTCCACACCTTATACCAACTCTCTCTCCATTTAATACCAACTCTCTCCACACCTTATACCAACTCTCTCCCCACCTTATACCAACTCTCTCTCCACACCTTTTACCAACTCTCTCTCCACCTTATACCAACTCTCTCTCCATCTTATACCAACTCTCTCTCCACCTTATACCAACTCTCTCTCCACACCTTATACCAACTCTCTCCCCACCTTATACCAACTCTCTCTCCACACCTTTTACCAACTCTCTCTCCACCTTATACCAACTCTCTCTCCATCTTATACCAACTCTCTCTCCACCTTATACCAACTCTCTCTCCACACCTTATACCAACTCTCTCTCCACATCTAAAACCAACTCTCTCTCCACCTTATACCAACTCTCTGTCCACACCTTATACCAACTCTCTCTCCACACCTTATGCCAACTCTCTGTCCACCTTATACCAACTCTCTCTCCAACTTATACCAACTCTCTCTCCACCTTATACCAACTCTCTCTCCACACCTTATGCCAACTCTCTGTCCACCTTATACCAACTCTCTCTCCAACGTATACCAACTCTCTCCTCACCTTATACCAACTCTCTCCTCACCTTATACCAACTCTCTCCCCACCTTATACCAACTCTCTCTCCACACCTTATACCAACTCTCTCTCCACATCTAAAACCAACTCTCTCTCCACCTTATACCAACTCTCTGTCCACACCTTATACCAACTCTCTCTCCACCTTATACCAACTCTCTCTCCACACCTTATGCCAACTCTCTCTCCAACTTATACCAACTCTCTGTCCACCTTATACCAACTCTCTGTCCACCTTATACCAACTCTCTGTCCACCTTATACCAACTCTCTCTCCAACTTATACCAACTCTCTCCTCACCTTATACCAACTCTCTCTCCACCTTCTACCAACACTCACCACCTTACACCAAATCTCTCCACACCTAATACCAACTCTCTCCACCTTCTACCAACTCTCTCTCCACCTTATACCAACTCTCTCTCCACCTTATACCAACTCTCTCTCCAACTTATACCAACTCTCTTCCCACACCTTATACCAACTCTCTCTCCACCTCATACCAACTCTCTCCACACCTTATACCAACTCTCTCTCCACACCTTATACCAACTCTCTCTCCATTTAATACCAACTCTCTCTCCATTTAATACCAACTCTCTCTCCACACCTTATACCAACTCTCTCTCCACCTTATACCAACTCTCTCTCCATCTTATACCAACTCTCTCTCCACCTTATACCAACTCTCTCTCCACACCTTATACCAACTCTCTCTCCACATCTAAAACCAACTCTCTCTCCACCTTATACCAACTCTCTGTCCACACCTTATACCAACTCTCTATCCACACCTTATGCCAACTCTCTGTCCACCTTATACCAACTCTCTCTCCAACTTATACCAACTCTCTCTCCACC
Source organism: Oncorhynchus masou masou (assembly GCF_036934945.1). NCBI lineage: Eukaryota > Metazoa > Chordata > Actinopteri > Salmoniformes > Salmonidae > Oncorhynchus > Oncorhynchus masou. The sequence continues at coordinate 95,944,949 of NC_088223.1, forward strand.
TTACACCAACTCTCTCTCCACACCTTATGTCAACTCTCTGTCCACCTTATACCAACTCTCTCTCCACACCTTATACCAACTCTCTCTCCAACTTATACCAACTCTCTCCTCACCTTATACCAACTCTCTCCTCACCTTATACCAACTCTCTCCCCACCTTATACCAAATCTCTCCCCACCTTATACCAACTCTCTCCCCACCTTATACAAACTCTATCCTCACCTTATACCAACTCTCTCCTCACCTTATACCAACAAGCTCTCCACCTTATACCAACTCTCTCCTCACCTTATACCAACAAGCTCTCCACCTTATACCAACTCTCTCTCCACACCTTATACCAACTCTCTCTCCACATCTTATACCAACTCTCTCTCCACCTTATACCAACTCTCTGTCCACATCTTATACCAACTCTCTCTCCACCTTATACCAACTCTCTCTCCACACCTTATACCAACTCTCTCTCCAACTTATACCAACTCTCTCCTCACCTTATACCAACTCTCTCCTCACCTTATACCAACTCTCTCCCCACCTTATACCAACTCTCTCCCCACCTTATACAAACTCTCTCTCCACCTTATACCAACTCCACACCTCATACCACATCTCTCTCCACCTTATATCAACTCTATCCACCTTATACCAGCTCTCTCCACATTATACCAACTCTCTCCACCTTATACCAGCTCTCTCTCGACCTTACACCAACTCTCTCTCCACCTTCTACCAGCTCTCTCCCCACCTTATACCAACTATCTCTCCACACCTTATACCAACTCTCTCTCCACCTTATACCAACTCTCTCCACACCTTATACCAACTATCTCTCCACACCTTATACCAACTCTCTCTCCACCTTATACCAACTCTCTCTCCACCTTATACCAGCTCTCTCCACACCTTATACCAACTCTCTCTCCACCTTATACCAACTCTCTCCCCACCTTATACCAACTCTCTCTCCACACCTTATAACAACTCTCTCCCCACCTTATACCAAATCTCTCTCCACCTTATACCAACTCTCTCCACCTTATACCAGCTCTCTCTCCACCTTATACCAACTCTCTCCACCTTATACCAACTCTCTATCCACCTTCTACCAGCTCTCTCTTCAACTTATACCAGCTCTCTCCCCACCTTATACCAACTCTCTCTCTCCACCTTATACCAACTCTCTCGACCTTATACCAACTCTCTCTCCACCTTATACCAGCTCTCTCTCCAACTTATACCAGCTCTCTCCCCACCTTATAGCAACTCTCTCTCTCCACCTTATACCAACTCTCTCCACCTTATACCAACTTTCTCTCCACCTTATACAAACTCTCTCCCCACCTTATACCAACTCTCTCTCTCCACCTTATACCAACTCTCTCCACCTTATACCAACTTTCTCTCCACCTTATACCAACTCTCTCTCCACCTTATACCAGCTCTCTCTCGACCTTACACCAACTCTCTCTCCACCTTCTACCAGCTCTCTCCCCACCTTATACCAACTCTCTCCACCTTATACCAACAACCTCTCCACCTTCTACCAACTCTCTCTCCACCTTATACCAACTCTCTCTCCACACCTTATACCAACTCTCTCTCCACCTTATACCAACTCTCTCTCCATCTTATACCAACTCCACACCTCATACCACATCTCTCTCCACCTTATATCAACTCTATCCACCTTATACCAGCTCTCTCTCCACCTTATACCAACTCTCTCTCCACCTTATACCAACTCTATCTCCACACCTTATACCAACTCTCTCTCCACCTTATACCAACTCTCTGTCCACACACACACCCCTAATCAGCTACAATCCCAACTACTACAAACCCCAATACGAATACAACAAACAATAAACCCATGTCACACCCTGGCCTAACTAACTAATAAACTAAAACACAAAATACTAGGACCAAGGCGTGACAGAACCCCCTCTCTAAGGTGCGGACTCCCGAACGCACCTCAAAAACCATATAGGGAGGGTCCGGGTGGGCGTCTGTCCATGGTGGCGGTTCCGGCTCCGGACGTGGACCCCACTTCATAAATGTCATTATTCCTCCCCTTCGCGTCCATGGATAATCCACCCCCACCGCCGACCATGGCCGAATAGTCCTCACCCAGAACCCTACATAACAGAGGAGCAGCTCGTGACTGAGGGGCAGCTCGGGACTGAGGGGCAGCTCGGGACTGAGGGGCAGCTCGGGACTGAGGGGCAGCTCGGGACTGAGAAGAAGCCCAGTACTGAGAAGAAGCCCAGTACTGAGAAGAAGCCCAGCACTGAGAAGAAGCCCAGCACTGAGAAGAAGCCCAGTACTGAGAAGAAGCCCAGCCAGGCAGTTGAATCCGGCAGATCCTGGCTGACTGGCGGATCCTGGCTGACTGGCGGATCCTGGCCGACTGGCGGATCCTGGCTGACTAGCAGATCTGGCAGATCCTGGCTGACAGGCGGATCCTGGCTGACTGGCAGATCCTGGCCGATTGGCGGATCCTGGCTGACTAGCAAATCTGGCAGATCCTGGCTGACTGGCGGATCCTGGCTGACTGGCAGATCCTGGCCGATTGGCGGATCCTGGCTGACTAGCAGATCTGGCAGATCCTGGCTGACTGGCGGATCTTGGCTGACTGGCAGATCCTGGCTGACTGGAAGAGTCTGGTTGACTAGCAGATCTGGAAGAGTCTGGTTGACTGGCAGATCTGGAAGAGTCTGGTTGACTGACAGATCTGGAAGAGTCTGGTTGACTGGCAGATCTGGAAGAGTCTGGTTGACTGGCAGATCTGGAAGAGTCTGGCTGACTGGCAGATCTGGAAGAGTCTGGCTGTCTGGCGGATCTGGAAGAGTCTGGCTGACTGGCAGATCTGGAAGAGTCTGGCTGACTGGCAGATCTGGAAGCGTCTGACTGTCTGGCGGATCTGGAAGAGTCTGGCTGACTGGCGGATCTGGAAGAGTCTGGCTGTCTGGCGGATCTGGAAGAGTCTGGTTGACTGGCAGATCTGGAAGAGTCTGGTTGACTGGCAGATCTGGAAGAGTCTGGCTGACTGGCAGATCTGGAAGTGTCTGACTGTCTGGCGGATCTGGAAGAGTCTGGCTGACTGGCGGATCTGGAAGAGTCTGGCTGACTGGCAGATCTGGAAGAGTCTGGCTGTCTGGCGGATCTGGAAGAGTCTGGCTGACTGGCAGATCTGGCTGCATGCTGACTGACGGCTCTGGCTGCTCCATGCTGACTGGCGGCTCTGGCTGCTCCATACTGACTGGCGGCTCTGGCTGCTCCATGCAGATTGACAGCTCTGGCGGCTCCCTGCAGACTGGCAGCTCCTTGCAGACGGGCAACTCTGGCTGCTCCATGTAGACTGGCAGCTCTGGCTGCTTCATGCAGACTGGCAGCTCCTTGCAGATTGGCAGCTCCTTGCAGACTGGCAACTCCATGCAGACTGGCAACTCCATGCAGACTGGCAACTCCTTGCAGACTGGCAACTCCATGCAGACTGGCAACTCCATGCAGACTGGCAATTCCTTGCAGACTGGCAACTCCATGCAGACTGGAAACTCCATGCAGACTGGCAACTCCTTGCAGACTGGCAGCTCTGGCTGCTTCATGCAGACTGGCATCTCTGGCTGCTCTATACAGACTGGCAGCTCCTTGCAGACTGGCAACTCCATGCAGACTGGCAACTCCTTGCAGACTGGCAGCTCAGGCTGCTTCATGCAGACTGGCAACTCCATGCAGACTGGCAACTTCATGCAGACTGGCAACTCCATGCAGACTGGCAACTCCTTGCAGACTGGCAGCTCTGGCTGCTTCATGCAGACTGACAGCTCTGGCTGCTCCATGCAGACTAGCTGCTCCATGCAGACTGGCAGCTCTGGCTGCTCCATGTAGACTGGCAGCTCAGGCTGCTCTATACAGGCAGGAGGCTCCGGCAGCGCTGTAGAGGAGGAAGGCTCTAGAACCGCTGAACAGGCGGGAGACTCCGACAGCGCAGGAGAGGGAGAAAGCACTGGCTGCGCTGAACAGGCGAGGCGCACTGAAGGCCTGATGCGTGGTGCTGGCACTGGTGGTATTTGGCCGAGGACACGCACAGGAAGCCTAGTGCGGGGAGCTGCTACTGGAGGGCTGGGGTGTGGAGGTGGTACTGGATAGAGGACACGCACAGGAAGCCTGGTGCGGGGAGCTACTACCAGAGGACTGGTGTGTGAAGGTGGCACAGGATGGACTGGACCGTGAAGGTGTACTGGAGAGCCTGAATGCAGGACTGGCACAGGACGTGCAAGGCTAGGTAGGTACACAGGAGGCTTAGTGCGTGAGGCTTGTACACTTTTCACCAGCCGACTAACACGCACCTCAGGACTAGTATGGAGCGCTGACCCAGGTGCCATTAAATCCCCGACACGCTCCGTCGGACGAATATTGTACCTAAAGCACCAAACTAGCAACTCCCTCATTACTCTCTCCTCCAATTTCCCCATTAACTCCTTCACAGTCTCTGCTTCGCTCACCTCCAACACTGGTTCTGGCCTCCTCCTTGGCTCTTCACAATAAACAGGGAGAGTTGGCTCAGGTCTGTCTCCTGACTCAGCCACTCCCCCTGATAGCCCCCCCCCCCCAATAAATTTTGGGGCTGCTTTTCAGGTTTCGCTCTGCGCCCCCGTGTCTTTCTTTTCGACTCCATTCTCCTATAGCCCTCTTCGCACTGCTCCAGCGAATCCCAGGCGGGCTCCGGCACTCTCTCTGGGTCGGCCGCCCACCTGTCTATTTCTTCCCACGTTGTAATATCCATACTGTATTCCATTGTGGGCTGCTCCTGTTTCCATCCACGTCGCCGTGCTGCCTCCTCATACCAGCGCCTCTCCGCTTCAGCCGCTTCTAGTTCCTCCTTGGGGCGGCGATATTCACCAGGCTGAGCCCAGGGTCCTTTTCCGTCCAGTTCCTCCTCCCATGTCCAATTCTCCAAATGGTGTAGCCTCTCCCACTGAAGCTGCTTCTGTTGCCTCTCGTGTAGCTCCTGTTTCCTCTTCGCCTGCTGCACCTTTGGGCGGCTACACTCCCCTGGTTTAGCCCAGGGTCCTCTTCCGTCAAGGATTTCCTCCCATGTCCAGAAATCCTTAATACGCGGCTCCACTTTGGGCTGCACCTGCCTGTTGACACGCTGCTCGGTCCGAGTGTGGTGGGTGATTCTGTAACGGCGTTCTTCTTCTGTCGAAGGAGAGTCGGACCGAAATGCAGCGTGTATGTTACTCATGTTTATTTAGTGAAACAAACAAAACGAACTATACATGAAAAACAAAATAAATACAAAACAACAAACGGAACGTGAAACCTATTACAGCCTGACTGGTGAAACTAACACAGAGACAGGAACAATCACCCACGAAATGTAAAGCGAAACCCAGGCTACCTAAATACGGTTCCCAATCAGAGACAACGAGAATCACCTGACTCTGATTGAGAACCGTCTCAGGCAGCCAAACCTATTAAACACACACCCCTAATCAGCTACAATCCCAACTACTACAAACCCCAATACGAATACAACAAACAATAAACCCATGTCACACCCTGGCCTAACTAACTAATAAACTAAAACACAAAATACTAGGACCAAGGCGTGACAAACTCTCTCTCCACACCTTATAACAACTCTCTCCCCACCTTATACCAACTCTCTCCACCTTATACCAACTCTCTCCACACCTTATACAAACTCTCTCCCTCTCCCCACCTTATAACAACTCTCTCCCCACCTTATACCAGCTCTCTCCACCTTATACCAACTCTCTCCACCTTATACCAACTCTCTCCACACCTTATACAAACTCTCTCCCTCTCCCCACCTTATACCAATTCTCTCCCCATCTTATACCAACTCTCTCTTCCCACCTTATACCAACTCTCTCTCCACCTTATACCAGCTCTCTCTCCACCTTATACCAACTCTTTCCCCACCTTATACCAGCTCTCTCTCCACACCTTATACCAACTCTCTCTCCACCTTATACCAACTCTCTCCACACCTTATACCAACTCTCTCCCCACCTTATACCAACTCTCCACACCTTTTAACAATTTGTGCTCACCAGCACATAGTTTTTTTAGTTTTTCCAAACAGATTGTTTAGTGTGTCTTCTATCTTCTAGACTCTCTCTCAGGAAGAGGACTCTCTGTACGCCAGTAAATCCACACTGACCGGACACCCGCGAGCCAACGGCGCCAATGGGAAAGGGACCAGAGGGGTTAATCCAGACCTCCATGGGCCCCAACCCACAGACCCTCCTGGAGGTCTACACTACCAACCCCCACCCATAGGCCCCGCTAACTGTGATCACGTACCCCTCCAGCACTCCAGCCTGGATACCACCACGACCAGGATAGAGGGGTAGGGAGCGGGGGGGTGACATCACAGGTGACATCAGGGGTGACATCAGGGGTGAGAGAGGGTGACAGTTTCCTACCAGGAGAAAATCTATATGTCAGTTTCCAACCAGGAGAACATCTATATGTCAGTTTCCAACCAGGAGAACATCTATATGTCAGTTTCCAACCAGGAGAACATCTATTTGCCAGTTTCCAACCAGGAGAACATCTATATGCCAGTTTCCAACCAGGAGAACATCTATATGCCAGTTTCCAACCAGGAGAACATCTATATGTCAGTTTCCAACCAGGAGAACATCTATATGTCAGTTTCCAACCAGGAGAACATCTATTTGCCAGTTTCCAACCAGGAGAACATCTATATGCCAGTTTCCAACCAGGAGAACATCTATATGCCAGTTTCCAACCAGGAGAACATCTATTTGCCAGTTTCCAACCAGGAGAACATCTATATGCCAGTTTCCAACCAGGAGAACATCTATTTGCCAGTTTCCAACCAGGAGAACATCTATATGCCAGTTTCCAACCAGGAGAACATCTATTTGCCAGTTTCCAACCAGGAGAACATCTATATGCCAGTTTCCAACCAGGAGAACATCTATATGTTAGTTTCCAACCAGGAGAACATCTATATGCCAGTTTCCAACCTGGAGAACATCTATATGCCAGTTTCCAACCAGGAGAACATATATTTGCCAGTTTCCAACCAGGAGAACATCTATATGCCAGTTTCCAAACAGGAGAACATCTATATGCCAGTTTCCAACCAGGAGAACATCTATATGCCAGTTTCCAACCAGGAGAACATCTATATGCCAGTTTCCAACCAGGAGAACATCTATATGCCAGTTTCCAACCAGGAGAACATCTATATGCCAGTTTCCAACCAGGAGAACATCTATATGTTAGTTTCCAACCAGGAGAACATCTATATGCCAGTTTCCAACCTGGAGAACATCTATATGCCAGTTTCCAACCAGGAGAACATCTATTTGCCAGTTTCCAACCAGGAGAACATCTATATGCCAGTTCCCAACCAGGAGAACATCAATATGTCAGTTTCCAACCTGGAGAACATCTATATGCCAGTTTCCAACCAGGAGAACATCTATATGTCAGTTTCCAACCAGGAGAACATCTATATGCCAGTTTCCAACCAGGAGAACATCTATATGCCAGTTTCCAACCAGGAGAACATCTATATGCCAGTTTCCAACCTGGAGAACATCTATATGCCAGTTTCCAACCAGGAGAACATCTATATGCCAGTTTCCAACCAGGAGAACATCTATATGCCAGTTTCCAACCAGGAGAACATCTATATGCCAGTTTCCAACCAGGAGAACATCTATATGTCAGTTTCCAACCAGGAGAACATCTATATGCCAGTTTCCAACCAGGAGAACATCTATATGTCAGTTTCCAACCAGGAGAACATCTATATGCCAGTTTCCAACCAGGAGAACATCTATATGCCAGTTTCCAACCAGGAGAACATCTATATGCCAGTTTCCAACCAGGAGAACATCTATATGTCAGTTTCCAACCAGGAGAACATCTATATGCCAGTTTCCAACCAGGAGAACATCTATATGCCAGTTTCCAACCAGGAGAACATCTATATGCCAGTTTCCAACCAGGAGAACACCTGTCACCTTACCTATATTTCAACTGAACAGGACATTTGATTCAGGAAATCTTTTCAATCGCCTGATGTTGTTGTTGTTGCTCGACTGTGTTGATTTAATTTATGTTAACTCTCAGAGTGAAAACATGGCAGGGGCCCAAATTATTATATTTCCCAGTAGGCTTCAGGAATAGAAGTCATTGAATGCAACAACCGTGTCTCTGTCACTAAAAAATACAGTAATGGACGGACGGGCATCTCTCACATTCAATAGAAATGCATTCTGGGAAATTTGCAAATACAGCTTTGCACCCTACAGTGTCAAAACAAAACGCCCAATGTTCAGTGTTTGAAACCTAAACGCCTTGTGCTGACTAAACGTGTTCACGTGTTTAAAAAAAGGGTTAAACATGTTCTGGGGTTTACAATCTGTTGTTATGAGCTGAACCCTGTTCAAATCAAATCAAATGTTATTGGTCACATAGACATGGTTAGCAGATGTTATTGGTCACAGTCACATGGTTAGCAGATGTTAATGTGAGTGTAGTGAAATGCTTGTGCTTCTAGTTCAGACCGTGCAGTAACAAGTAATCTAACAATTCCCCAACAACTACCTACTACACATACATCTAAAGGGGTGAATGAGAATATGTACATAACAATTTGTTCTTAACTGACTTGCCTAGTTAAATAAAGGTATAAAATAAATAAAAAATAGGCAAGATACAATAGATGGTATAAAATACAGTATATGCATATGAGATGAATAATGTAGGGTATGTAAACATTATATGTAAGTAGCATTGTTTAAAGTGGCTAGTGATATATTTTACATCAATTCCCATTATTAAAGTGGCTGGAGTTGAGTCAGTGTGTTGGCAGCAGACTCTCTGAGTTAGTGATTTCTGTTTAGCAGTCTGATGGCCTTGAGATAGAAGCTGTTTTTTCAGTCTCTCGGTCCCAGCCTTGATGCACCTGTACTGACCTCGCCTTCTGGATGATAGCGGGGTGAACAGGCAGTGGCTCGGGTGGTTGATGTCCTTGATTATCTTTTTGGCCTTCCTGTAACATCGGGTGGTGTAGGTGTCCTGGAGGGCAGGTAGTTTGCCCCCGGTGATGCGTTGTGCGGACCTCACTACCCTCTGGAGAGCCTTACGGTTGTGGGCGGAGCAGTTGCCGTACCAGGCGGTGATACAGCCCGCCAGGATGCTCTCGATTGTGCATCTGTAGAAGTTTGTGAGTGCTTTTAGTGACAAGCCGAATTTCTTCACCCTCCTGAGGTTGAAGAGGCGCTGCTGCGCCTTCTTCACGATGCTGTCTGTGTGGGTGGACCAATTCAGTTTGTCTGTGATGTGTACGCCAAGGAAACTTTCCACCTTCTCCGCCGCTGTCCCTTCGATGTGGATAGGGGGGTGCATGTGAACATTGTTGGACTATGTGAACATTGTTGTTATGATTGAAACACTGCTGTTACAATTTAAACACTGTTGTTAAGATTTAAACCCTGTTATGATTTAAACACTGCTGTTACGATTTAAACACTGCTGTTACGATTTAAACACTGCTGTTACGATTTAAACACTGCTGTTATGATTTAAACTCTGTTGTTATGATTTAAACACTGCTGTCATGATTTAAACACTGTTGTTATGATTTAAACCCTGTTGTTATGATTTAAACACTGCTGTTATGATTTAAACACTGCTGTTACGATTTAAACACTGCTGTTATGGTTTAAACACTGTTGTTAAGATTTAAACCCTGTCATGATTTAAACACTGTTGTTATGATTTAAACACTGCTGTCATGATTTAAACACTGTTGTTATGATTTAAACCCTGTTGTTATGATTTAAACACTGCTGTTATGATTTAAACACTGCTGTTACGATTTAAACACTGCTGTTATGGTTTAAACACTGTTGTTAAGATTTAAACCCTGTCATGATTTAAACACTGTTGTTATGATTTAAACCCTGTTGTTATGATTTAAACACTGCTGTTATGATTTAAACACTGCTGTTACAATTTAAACCCTGCTGTTATGATTTGAACCCTGCTGTTACGATTTAAACCCTGCTGTTATGATTTGAACCCTGCTGTTATGATTTAAACCCTGCTGTTAAGATTTAAACCCTGTTATGATTTAAACATTGCTGTTATGATTTAAACCCTGTTGTTATGATTTAAACCCTGTCATTATAATTTAAACACTGCTGTTACGATTTAAACACTGTGACATGTTTTTGTTGAACTTCTAAATTCCTTGAAGAGTTTAAAAAGTGTTCCAGAAAAGTGTTTAGCTATCTGTTCAGATCATAAACACTTGGCTTTACAGTGTAGAGAGTAGGGGAGTATGGGCTAGTAGGGAGGGGGACAAAGGAGGGAAGGGGAGACAAGGAGGAGGGGGGAGATGGGAGATGGGAGAGAGAAGGGGGAGAGAGGCCAGCATCAAAGGGCAACAGCCAGAGGAGGAAGAGGCGGATTCGAAGCTTGGGAACTGTGTCTTAACGTCCGAGTAAGACAAAAGCCGGAGTGAGAATGAATGCCGTGGTTAGGAACTGGCAGGGAGGGTGGGGTTAACGCAGGAAAAGCAGGAAAGGAATGGCAACAAAAGACTCTAGCACCTGGACCAATAGAATGCTATCTGACTGGCTGATTGTCACCAGGAGCCCAGGAGGGACACAATGGAGACTTTGTTTGTTTTGCTTTCTGTGAATGTAATGCTGTATTTATAAACTCTGGAATTATAAAAAAACAAAACAATGTTGAATAAAATCCAAATAAGTTTATAATAGAGAGATTGTGGCCCAGGATATGACACAGTGGGTGGAGACAGAGGAATAACGTTTATCCAATACTCAAACCTTATTTTTGCCTGGCTACCCAAACACCTTGTTCCGGCCAAAAGCTACAGAACGAGTCTGGATCTGAGTACCTAACCGATGATTTCAAGAATGTAAATGGGGTGGCAGGTAGACTAGCGGTTAAGAGCATTTGACCAGTAACCAAAAGGTTGCTGGTTTGAATATCAGAGCCGACTAGGTGAACAATATTGAGCAAGGCACTTAATCCTGATTGCTAATGTAAAATAATTCAGCTTAGTTTGTCAGGTAAACCCTATCCACTGCCAAGGCAGCAGCTACTCTTCCTGGGGTTTATTATGGATCCCCATTAGTTCCTGTCAAGGCAGCAGCTACTCTTCCTGGGGTTTATTATGGATCCCCATTAGTTCCTGCCAAGGCAGTAGCTACTCTTCCTGGGGTTTATTATGGACCCCCGTTAGTTCCTGCCAAGGCAGCAGCTACTCTTCCTGGGGTTTATTATGGATCCCCATTAGTTCCTGCCAAGGCAGTAGCTACTCTTCCTGGGGTTTATTATGGACCCCCGTTAGTTCCTGCCAAGGCAGCAGCTACTCTTCCTGGGGTTTATTATGGATCCCCATTAGTTCCTGCCAAGGCAGTAGCTACTCTTCCTGGGGTTTATTATGGACCCCCGTTAGTTCCTGCCAAGGCAGTAGCTACTCTTCCTGGGGTTTATTATGGATCCCCATTAGTTCCTGTCAAGGCAGCAGCTACTCTTCCTGGGGTTTATTATGGATCTCCATTAAAATAATTTGTAAATTGTGTAACTGCTGTGCTTGTTGAATGTCCTTTCCTATAAGCTATAGGCTGTTGTCAATTTGTTTACAGTAAAACAGCATTGTATCCGGTCAAACACAATCTCTTCCAAAAGTTTACAAAGGGTCAGCCTCTCGAGCCAGTAAAGGGAGGCTTTACTATTCTTAGGTTGGGGAATGACTTTAGCTTCCCTCCAGGCAACACACTTTCTAGTCGGCTTGGATTGAAAATATGACAAATAGGAGTGGTCATACCATCCTCTATTATCCTCAGTCCTTTTCCATCCAGGTTGTCAGACCAGTGGCTTGCCATTGTTGATAGACATCATTTTTTCACCTCTTCCACACTCACTTCACAAAATTCAAAATTACAATGCTCGTCTTTTATCATTTTAATCAGTTATACTTGGATGTGTAGTGTCAGCGTTTGTTGCTGGCATGTCATGCCTCAATTTGCTAATCTTCAATTTTTTAAAAGTAGTTGCCAATATCAGTGGGTTTTGTGATGAATGAGCCATCTGATTAAATGAGCCATCTGATTCAATGAGCGATGGAACCAAGTTTTCCTTTTTGCCTAAAATTTAAGGAGGATCTAATAGAGCCTGAGACACCCAGCCCTGAGAGGGGGGAGAGGAGGATCTGATAGAGCCTGAGACTCCCAGCCCTGAGAGGGTGGAGAGAAGGATCTGATAGAGCCTGAGACGCCCAGCCCTGAGAGGGTGGAGAGGAGGACCTGATAGAGCCTGAGACGCCCAGCCCTGAGAGGGTGGAGAGGAGGCAGAGCCTGAGACACCCAGCCCTGAGAGGGTGGAGAGGAGGATCTGATAGAGCCTGAGACACCCAGCCCTGAGAGGGTGGAGAGGAGGATCTGATAGAGCCTGAGACGCCCAGCCCTGAGAGGAGGATCTGATAGAGCCTGAGACACCCAGCCCTGAGAGGGTGGAGAGGAGGATCTGATAGAGCCTGAGACGCCCAGCCCTGAGAGGGTGGAGAGGAGGCAGAGCCTGAGACACCCAGCCCTGAGAGGGTGGAGAGGAGGATCTGATAGAGCCTGAGACACCCAGCCCTGAGAGGGTGGAGAGGAGGACCTGATAGAGCCTGAGACGCCCAGCCCTGAGAGGGTGGAGAGGAGGACCTGATAGAGCCTGAGACGCCCAGCCCTGAGAGGGTGGAGAGGAGGCAGAGCCTGAGACACCCAGCCCTGAGAGGGTGGAGAGGAGGATCTGATAGAGCCTGAGACACCCAGCCCTGAGAGGGTGGAGAGAAGGATCTGATAGAGCCTGAGACGCCCAGCCCTGAGAGGGTGGAGAGGAGGACCTGATAGAGCCTGAGACGCCCAGCCCTGAGAGGGTGGAGAGGAGGCAGAGCCTGAGACACCCAGCCCTGAGAGGGTGGAGAGGAGGATCTGATAGAGCCTGAGACACCCAGCCCTGAGAGGGTGGAGAGGAGGATCTGATAGAGCCTGAGACACCCAGCCCTGAGAGGGTGGAGAGGAGGACCTGATAGAGCCTGAGACGCCCAGCCCTGAGAGGGTGGAGAGGAGGACCTGATAGAGCCTGAGACGCCCAGCCCTGAGAGGGTGGAGAGGAGGCAGAGCCTGAGACACCCAGCCCTGAGAGGGTGGAGAGGAGGATCTGATAGAGCCTGAGACACCCAGCCCTGAGAGGGTGGAGAGGAGGATCTGATAGAGCCTGAGACGCCCAGCCCTGAGAGGAGGATCTGATAGAGCCTGAGGCACCCAGCCCTGAGAGGGTGGAGAGGAGGATCTGATAGAGCCTGAGACGCCCAGCCCTGAGAGGAGGATCTGATAGAGCCTGAGACGCCCAGCCCTGAGAGGGTGGAGAGGAGGATCTGATAGAGCCTGAGACACCCAGCCCTGAGAGGGTGGAGAGGAGGACCTGATAGAGCCTGAGACACCCAGCCCTGAGAGGGTGGAGAGGAGGATCTGATAGAGCCTGAGACTCCCAGCCCTGAGAGGGGGGAGAGGAGGGTCTGATAGAGCCTGAGACACCCAGCCCTGAGAGGGTGGAGAGGAGGATCTGATAGAGCCTGAGACTCCCAGCCCTGAGAGGGTGGAGAGGAGGACCTGATAGAGCCTGAGACACCCAGCCCTGAGAGGAGGACCTGATAGAGCCTGAGACACCCAGCCCTGAGAGGGGGGAGAGGAGGGTCTGATAGAGCCTGAGACACCCAGCCCTGAGAGGGTGGAGAGAAGGATCTGATGGAGCCTGAGACACCCAGCCCTGAGAGGGTGGAGAGGAGGACCTGATAGAGCCTGAGACACCCAGCCCTGAGAGGGTGGAGAGGAGGATCTGATAGAGCCTGAGACGCCCAGCCCTGAGAGGGTGGAGAGGAGGGTCTGATAGAGCCTGAGACGCCCAGCCCTGAGAGGGTGGAGAGGAGGACCTGATAGAGCCTGAGACACCCAGCCCTGAGAGGGTGGAGAGGAGGACCTGATAGAGCCTGAGACACCCAGCCCTGAGAGGGTGGAGAGGAGGCAGAGCCTGAGACACCCAGCCCTGAGAGGGTGGAGAGGAGGATCTGATAGAGCCTGAGACACCCAGCCCTGAGAGGGTGGAGAGGAGGACCTGATAGAGCCTGAGACACCCAGCCCTGAGAGGGTGGAGAGGAGGATCTGATAGAGCCTGAGACTCCCAGCCCTGAGAGGGTGGAGAGGAGGACCTGATAGAGCCTGAGACACCCAGCCCTGAGAGGAGGACCTGATAGAGCCTGAGACACCCAGCCCTGAGAGGGGGGAGAGGAGGGTCTGATAGAGCCTGAGACACCCAGCCCTGAGAGGGTGGAGAGAAGGATCTGATGGAGCCTGAGACACCCAGCCCTGAGAGGGTGGAGAGGAGGACCTGATAGAGCCTGAGACACCCAGCCCTGAGAGGGTGGAGAGGAGGACCTGATAGAGCCTGAGACACCCAGCCCTGAGAGGGTGGAGAGGAGGACCTGATAGAGCCTGAGACGCCCAGCCCTGAGAGGGGGGAGAGGAGGATCTGATGGTTCACTGTATCAAAGGCAACAGATGGATCTAGGAGGATGAGAACAGAGGAGACAGTCAGCTTTGGCAGTGTGGAGAGCCTCTATGACACAGAGAAGAGCAGTCTCGGTTGAGTGACCAGTCTTGAAGCCTGATTGGTTAGGGTCCAGAAGATCATTCTGACAGAGTTGATCAGAAACAGCACAAGGGTTTTGGAAAGAAAAGACATCAGATGTGTCAAGTGTTGGTTTCTTGAAGAGGGGATTTGGCCAATTTGAAGTCAGAGGGGATGCAGTCAGTGGTCAGGGACGAGTTGATGAGGGAAGTGCCATCGATAAAAGACAATACTGTGCAGCATCCTTTTAAATTATAATACGTGATCTAAAAATATTTTATATTTTTTTTCCCCTTGAAGTATATATTTTTTGGATTACCAATGTTACGGTCCCCACGACAACAACAAAAATACATGGAATTTGGTCCTTGAAACATTAATTTGAAATACTGCTGAATTTCATTCATTGATATGGAGGACTGCTCCGACAGGGGAATGCCAATATGGCCGGTGGCTTCAAAGCCTCTCAATGACCAATGTATAACATCAGCTTTCTAGGGGTTTTATACATCTGGTGGGTGTTATAAGTAATCCTTCTCACCACCCCCCTTAATGATTTAGATGCACTATTGTAAAGTGGCTGTTCCACTGGATGTCAGAAGGTGAATTCACCAATTTGTAAGTCGCTCTGGATAAGAGCGTCTGCTAAATGACTTAAATGTAAATGTAAATGTTATATCCTAATCCAACAGTGACCTGGTGGCCACTGTAGGTATTACACCCGGGTTTGGCTTTTCTAGAAACCAATCACGGTAAATAATGCAATCCAGCCACTTTAATGTTTGGTTGTCAGAAAACATATGAAAAAGAGTTTCATAAATTCCCGTCACACATTTTATACCAATACATTTTTTAAATTTTATTTTACACAATTACACAAACATTTGTGGCAGTCATAAATCATTGTAAAAATAACAGCACACATCCAATGGTTTCAAAATACCACTTTTTAAAACATTTCTCCCTAAAGTTGTATTTTCCAATACTGTCCTTCACATCCATTTGCCTCTGCTGGTTTTTACATGATCAGTTCTGAGTTATTGATTGTTGCTGTTAATCAGTCATTAAGTGGAGGTAACCTACTGTAACAGTGTAGTTGAAATATCAACCAACAAAGTTTTTTATCCTGATCCTAGATCTGTTTCTGACATCATGACAACGACAGCAAGAGCCCAAACTGGTCTAGGGTCAGTTGACAGTTTGAGCCTTGTCATGTAAACGAACAAACACAAACAGATCAGTAATAAAAACAGGTAAGTAGAACATGGTATACAGTCAGAACCTACCTGTGAATTAGGTAGATTACCGCTGTCTGCTATTACGGTCGCTCTGTTTGACATATAGCCAATATTCATTTCACTTCAGAGACTTCTAGTCATCTAGCTACTTATTAAAACATTTTGGAAAATCAATTTGGTTATTTCCCTTTTTTTTTGCAACAAAGTGAATAATTGAATCATGTACAACGTCATAACAGCGACTAATTATTCCACCGTGAGAGATCAGAAGAATTGGGCTGTGTGTTTAAAACGCGGCCTTTACTTTACAGAGAAATTGATGCTGGGAAAAGAGGCTACGGGAAATCAAACCAAAAGCCACACCTGTGATTCCGACACACCTGTGATTCCGACACACCTGTGATTCCGACGGACCTGTGATTCCGACACACCTGTGATTCCGACACACCTGTGATTCCGACACACCTGTGATTCCGACACACCTGTGATTCCGACACACCTGTGATTCCGACACACCTGTGATTCCGACACACCTGTGATTCCGACACACCTGTGATTCCGACACCCAACAAACAAAAGTTCACTTAGCAGACTCTCTTATTCAGAGCACCTCAAGGGCACATTCGACAGATTTTTCCACCTTGTCGGCTCGATGATTTGAACCAAGGACCTTTTGGTTGCTGTTCCAACCGCTACCTGGCACCGTGTACATAAAAAGATGCTTTGGAATGACTGCATTTATCATAGACATAGGTTATTATTACGTATGGCAGAAATATAACGTGTGTATGAATAATATATATGTGACCAGATTGAAGGAGCTCTGATATTATGTTACTGAAGCCCTCTAGAAACATCCGTTCATTATTTACCCTGAAATTAAAATCTGACTTTATATCAGAACAATTCAAACTGAGGTAATCGATCTCTTAGATTCCTAGACTGCTGATTGGTTTAAGAGTCCAGCTCTGCTTGTCCAACCATATGCCACCATGGGCAAATTTTCCAAAACACAGATTAAGTATAGATTTACAGTAGGCGCCAGAACAGACCCCCACAGAGTGAGAGAGAGAAAAGAGAAGAGGAAGAGAACAAATCAAAGAGCACCAGGCCAAGGTTTCTAGTCTTGCCTCGCCAGCCTCAGGTGAGGAGAGGGTCATCGTCTCCGGCCAGGCCTTCTTCTTCTGGGATGAGGACCTCTGCCTCCTTACTTTCATCCACCCCCAGCAGCCCCACAATCCTGTATGTCACAGAAAGAGCAAGACAAGGAGCCAGAGAGAGGGAAAGAGACAGGGAGAGAGCGAGACGGTGAGATTGACAGAGAGCGAGAGGGAGACAGAGAGAGAATGAGAGAGTGACAGGGAAATATGTGGAGAGAGAGAGAGAGAGAGAGCGAGATGGAGAGTTTGACAGAGATTGAGAGAGAGACAGGGAGAGAGAGCGAGATGGAGAGATTGAGAGAGAGAAAGGGAGAGAGACAGAGAGAGACAGGGAGAGACAGAGAGAGACAGGGAGAGAGAGCGAGACGGAGAGAGACACAGATCCACAAAGAATTCGAAAACAAATCCAATTTTGAAAAACTCCCATATCTACTGGGTGAAATTCCACAGTGTGTCATCAGAGCAGCAAGATTTGTGATCTGTTGCCACGAGAAAAGGGCAACCAGTAAAGAACACACACCATTGTAAATACAACCCATATCTATTTATTTTATCTTGTGTCCTTTACCATTTGTACATTGTAAAAACACTGTATATATATATATAATATGACATTTGTAATGTCTTTATTGTTTTGAAACTTCTGTATGTGTGATGTCTACTGTTAATTTCACTTTATATATTATCTACCTTACTTGCTTTGGCAATGTTAACACGTTTCCCATGCCAATAAAGCCCTTGAATTGAATTGAGATTGACAGAAATTGAGAGAGAGACAGGGAGTCCAAAGAACCTGCCTCCAGTCTCTCACTACAGCCTTTGACCTGCACAGAGTCTGACATAATAGAAGAGGACAGGTGAACGGCAGATTCCCTGTGGAATACAGTTTGTAGTTTTCATCTTTCCGGGGCTTTTAATTCAGTGCAGATGAAAGAAAGGAGACAAGGAGGGGAAGCCTCTTAAAAGTTATAGAGACGCCCACAAGGTGAGTCAGTAGTGGTTCCAGACAGCCAGAGAGCCTGTTGGTTTGTTTACGCGGCAGGATGGGAGAGCCAGCAGGATGGGAGAGCCAGCAGGATGGGAGAGCCAGCAGGATGGGAGAGCCAGCGCGGCAGGATGGGAGAGCCAGCAGGATGGGAGAGCCAGCGCGGCAGGATGGGAGAGCCAGCAGGATGGGAGAGCCAGCAGGATGGGAGAGCCAGCAGGATGGGAGAGCCAGCGCGGCAGGATGGGAGAGCCAGCGCGGCAGGATGGGAGAGCCAGCAGGATGGGAGAGCCAGCAGGATGGGAGAGCCAGCAGGATGGGAGAGCCAGCGCGGCAGGATGGGAGAGCCAGCAGGATGGGAGAGCCAGCGCGGCAGGATGGGAGAGCCAGCAGGATGGGAGAGCCAGCAGGATGGGAGAGCCAGCAGGATGGGAGAGCCAGCGCGGCAGGATGGGAGAGCCAGCGCGGCAGGATGGGAGAGCCAGCAGGATGGGAGAGCCAGCAGGATGGGAGAGCCAGCGCGGCAGGATGGGAGAGCCAGCATTGGCAGCTCATGAGAGCGAGGTTAAGGTTATGAAAAGGGTTAGGCTTAGCTATAATGCTACAGTTGTCAACTGTTGTCCCTGACTCGACCACTAGATGGCGCTGTAGGCCTACTCCATCTCGACACAACCGTACCCAGACCAACAGTATCATAACACTGATCCAATGAAACGCCTACAAAGAACTACCAACCAGATTCACAACAACAGCTTGATAAGGAAAGTAAAGCTGACAGGAGTCACTGAGTGTGTATTCATGTGGTTGGCTGAGTAACATCATGGGGCAGAAGGTAGCCTAGTTGTTAGAGAGGTGAGCCAGCAACTGCTGGGATGCCACTTTAAAATCTTGGGTCTGATGAGGAAAAATCTGTCGGGAAGTGAGCTGGCAACAGTAGGGTTGCTGGTATCAAATCCTAGAGGACGTTGCCTACCGTTGCGCACTTGAGCAAAGCACTTAAACACCCCCCCCCGGGCAACTGCTCCACAGGCTCCCATTGCCGCCTCTCCTTCCAGTTCTCTGCTGCCAATGACTGGAACGAACTACAAAAAGCACTGAAACTGGAAACATTTATCTCCCTCACTAGCTTTAAGCACCAACTGTCAGAGCAGCTCACAGATTACTGCACCTGTACATAGCCCACCTATATTTTAGCCCAAACAACTACCTCTATCCCTATTGTATTTTATTTATTTATTTATTTAGCTCCTTTGCACCCCATTATTTTTATTTCTACTTTGCACATTCTTCCATTGCAAATCTACCATTCCAGTGTTTTACTTGCTATATTGTATTTACTTCGCCACCATGGCCTTTTTTTGCCTTTACCTCCCTTATCTCACCTCATTTGCTCACATCGTATATAGACTTGTTTATACTGTATTATTGACTGTATGTTTGTTTTACTCCATGTGTAACTCTGTGTCGTTGTTTGTGTCGAACTGCTTTGCTTTATCTTGGCCAGGTCGCAATTGTAAATGAGAACTTGTTCTCAACTTGCCTACCTGGTTAAATAAAGGTGAAATAAATAAATAAAAATTGTGGCAGTAGTAGTAGTAGTCGTATATTAGTAGTAGTATATTAGTAGCAGTAGTAGTATATTAGTAGTAGAGGTAGTATATTAGTAGTAGTAGTATATTATTATTATTATTAGTATATTAGTAGTAGTATTAGTATATTAGTAGTAGTATATTAGTAGTAGTAGTAGTATTATATTAGTAGTAGTATATTAGTAGTAGTAGTATATTATTATTATTAGTAGTAGTAGTATTATATTAGTAGTATTATATTAGTAGTAGTAGTAGTAGTAGTAGTATAGTAGTAGTATATTATTATTATTATTAGTAGTATATTAGTAGTAGTAGTATATTAGTAGTAGTAGTCGTATATTAGTAGTAGTATTATATTAGTAGTAGTAGTAGTTGTATATTAGTAGTAGTAGTATATTAGTAGTAGTAGTAGTCGTATATTAGTAGTAGTAGTCGTATATTAGTAGTAGTAGTAGTTATATATTAGTAGTAGTAGTAGTCATATATTAGTAGTAGTCATATATTAGTAGTAGTAGTAGTAGTGTAGTAGTAGTAGTCGTATATTAGTAGTAGTAATATATTAGTAGTAGTAGTATATTAGTAGTAGTCATATATTAGTAGTAGTAGTAGTAGTATATTAGTAGTAGTAGTATATTAGTAGTACTAGTAGTAGTATATTAGTAGTAGTAGTAGTCATATATTAGTAGTAGTCATATATTAGTAGTAGTAGTAGTAGTAGTATATTAGTAGTAGTCATATATTAGTAGTAGTAGTAGTAGTATATTAGTAGTAGTAGTAGTCGTATAGTAGTAGTAGTATATTAGTAGTAGTAGTAGTAGTATATTAGTAGTAGTAGTAGTAGTATATTAGTAGTAGTAGTTGTCGTATATTAGTAGTAGTAGTTGTCGTATATTAGTAGTAGTAGTAGTCATATATTAGTAGTAGTCATATATTAGTAGTAGTCATATATTAGTAGTAGTAGTAGTAGTAGTATATTAGTAGTAGTAGTAGTCGTATAGTAGTAGTAGTATATTAGTAGTAGTCGTATAGTAGTAGTAGTATATTAGTAGTAGTCGTATAGTAGTAGTAGTCATATATTAGTAGTAGTAGTAGTAGTATATTAGTAGTAGTCATATATTAGTAGTAGTAGTAGTCATATATTAGTAGTAGTAGTATATTAGTAGTGGTAGTAGTCATATATTAGTAGTAGTAGTAGTCATATATTAGTAGTAGTAGTAGTCGTATATTAGTAGTAGTCATATATTAGTAGTAGTAGTAGTCGTATATTAGTAGTAGTCATATATTAGTAGTAGTAGTCGTATATTAGTAGTAGTCATATATTAGTAGTAGTAGTAGTCGTATATTAGTAGTGGTAGTATATTAGTATTAGTAGAAGTCGTATATTAGTAGTAGTCATATATTAGTAGTAGTAGTAGTCGTATATTAGTAGTAGTAGTATATTAGTAGTAGTAGTAGTCGTATATTAGTAGTAGTCATATATTAGTAGTAGTAGTATATTAGTAGTAGTAGTATATTAGTAGTAGTAGTAGTCATATATAAGTAGTAGTCATATATTAGTAGTAGTAGTAGTAGTAGTATATTAGTAGTAGTCATATATTAGTAGTAGTAGTAGTCGTATAGTAGTAGTAGTATATTAGTAGTAGTAGTAGTCGTATATTAGTAGTAGTAGTAGTAGTATATTAGTAGTAGTAGTAGTCGTATATTAGTAGTAGTCATATATTAGTAGTAGTAGTATATTAGTAGTAGTCATATTAGTAGTAGTAGTAGTAGTATATTAGTAGTAGTAGTAGTCGTATAGTAGTAGTAGTAGTAGTCGTAGAGTAGTAGTAGTCATATATTAGTAGTAGTAGTAGTATATTAGTAGTAGTCATATATTAGTAGTAGTAGTAGTCATATATTAGTAGTAGTAGTAGTAGTCATATATTAGTAGTAGTAGTATATTAGTAGTAGTAGTAGTCATATATTAGTAGTAGTAGTAGTCATATATTAGTAGTAGTAGTAGTCGTATATTAGTGGTAGTCATATATTAGTAGTAGTAGTAGTAGTCGTATATTAGTAGTAGTCATATATTAGTAGTAGTAGTAGTCGTATATTAGTAGTAGTCATATATCAGTAGTAGTAGTAGTCGTATATTAGTAGTAGTCATATTAGTAGTAGTCATATATTAGTAGTAGTAGTATATTATTAGTAGTAGTAGTCATATATTAGTAGTAGTAGTAGTCATATATTAGTAGTAGTAGTAGTCGTATATTAGTAGTAGTCATATATTAGTAGTAGTAGTAGTCGTATATTAGTAGTAGTAGTAGTCGTATATTAGTAGTAGTCATATATTAGTAGTAGTAGTAGTCGTATATTAGTAGTAGTCATATATTAGTAGTAGTAGTAGTAGTCGTATATTAGTAGTAGTATATTAGTAGTAGTAGTAAATTAGTAGTAGTAGTAGTCATATATTAGTAGTAGTAGTAATCATATATTAGTAGTAGTAGTAGACGTATATTAGTAGTAGTCATATATTAGTAGTAGTAGTAGTCGTATATTAGTAGTAGTAGTAGTTATATATTAGTAGTAGTAGTCATATATTAGTAGTAGTAGTAGTCGTATATTAGTAGTAGTCATATATTAGTAGTAGTAGTAGTCGTATATTAGTAGTAGTAGTAGTCGTATATTAGTAGTAGTCATATATTAGTAGTAGTAGTATCGTATATTAGTAGTAGTAGTAGTCGTATATTAGTAGTAGTCATATATTAGTAGTAGTAGTAGTCGTATATTAGTAGTAGTAGTAGTCGTATATTAGTAGTAGTCATATATTAGTAGTAGTAGTAGTCGTATATTAGTAGTAGTAGTAGTCGTATATTAGTAGTAGTCATATATTAGTAGTAGTAGTAGTCGTATATTAGTAGTAGTAGTAGTAGTAGTATATTAGTAGTAGTAGTAGTAGTATATTAGTAGTAGTAGTATATTAGTAGTAGTCATATATTAGTAGTAGTCGTATATTAGTAGTAGTAGTATATTAGTAGTAGTAGTAGTAGTAGTATATTAGTAGTAGTAGTATATTAGTAGTAGTAGTAGTAGTAGTATATTAGTAGTAGTAGTATATTAGTAGTAGTAGTAGTCATATATTAGTAGTAGTAGTAGCCGTATATTAGTAGTAGTCATATATTAGTAGTAGTAGTAGTCGTATATTAGTAGTAGTCATATATTAGTAGTAGTAGTAGTCGTATATTAGTAGTAGTCATATATTAGTAGTAGTAGTAGTCATATATTAGTAGTAGTCATATATTAGTAGTAGTAGTAGTCGTATATTAGTAGTAGTAGTAGTAGTATATTAGTAGTAGTAGTAGTCGTATATTAGTAGTAGTCATATATTAGTAGTAGTAGTAGTCGTATATTAGTAGTAGTAGTAGTATATTAGTAGTAGTAGTAGTCGTATATTAGTATTAGTAGTAGTCGTATATTAGTAGTAGTCATATATTAGTAGTAGTCATATATTAGTAGTAGTCGTATATTAGTAGTAGTAGTAGTCGAATATTAGTAGTAGTCATATATTAGTAGTAGTAGTATATTAGTAGTAGTAGTAGTAGTCGTATATTAGTAGTAGTAGTAGTCGTATATAAGTAGTAGTCATATATTAGTAGTAGTAGTATATTAGTAGTAGTAGTAGTCATATATTAGTAGTAGTAGTAGTCATATATTAGTAGTAGTAGTATATTAGTAGTAGTCATATATTAGTAGTAGTAGTAGTAGTAGTATATTAGTAGTAGTCGTATATTAGTAGTAGTAGTAGCCGTATATTAGTAGTAGTCATATATTAGTAGTAGTAGTAGTCGTATATTAGTAGTAGTCATATATTAGTAGTAGTAGTAGTCGTATATTAGTAGTAGTATATTAGTAGTAGTCGTATATTAGTATTAGTAGTAGTCATATATTAGTAGTAGTAGTAGTCGTATATTAGTAGTAGTCATATATTAGTAGTAGTAGTAGTCATATATTAGTAGTAGTCATATATTAGTAGTAGTAGTAGTTGTATATTAGTAGTAGTAGTAGTAGTATATTAGTAGTAGTAGTAGTAGTATATTAGTAGTAGTAGTAGTCGTATATTAGTAGTAGTCATATATTAGTAGTAGTCGTATATTAGTAGTAGTAGTAGTATATTAGTAGTAGTATATTAGTAGTAGTAGTAGTCGTATATTAGTAGTAGTCATATATTAGTAGTACATTTACATTTACATTTAAGTCATTTAGCAGACGCTCTTATCCAGAGCGACTTACAAATTGGTGAATTCACCTTCTGACATCCAGTGGAACAGCCACTTTACGTATATTAGTAGTAGTAGTAGTAGTAGTATATTAGTAGTAGTAGTAGTCATATATTAGTAGTAGTAGTAGTAGTATATTAGTAGTAGTAGTAGTCGTATATTAGTAGTAGTCATATATTAGTAGTAGTCGTATATTAGTAGTAGTATATTAGTAGTAGTAGTATATTAGTAGTAGTAGTAGTCATATATTAGTAGTAGTAGTAATCATATATTAGTAGTAGTAGTAGACGTATATTAGTAGTAGTCATATATTAGTGGTAGTAGTAGACGTATATTAGTAGTAGTCATATATTAGTGGCAGTAGTAGTCATATATTAGTAGTAGTAGTATATTAGTAGTAGTAGTAGTCGTATATTAGTAGTAGTAGTAGTCGTATATTAGTAGTAGTAGTAGTTATATATTAGTAGTAGTCATATATTAGTAGTAGTCGTATATTAGTAGCAGTAGATTTGTCGTAGTAGGAAGTATATTAGTAGATGTATATTATTAGTAGCATATAATACTCACACTAGCAGGACCAAGGGGATGACACAGAGTCCAGCAGACAACAGGAAGCAGAATCCAGGGTACCAGGTTACCGTGGCAGCGTAGAGACTACTGAACACAGCTATCGCCACACTGTTGTTCACACTGTCCAGGCAAGCCAAGCACGCAAACAACGCTCCTACACACACACACACACACACACACACACACACACACACACACACACACACACACACACACACACACACACACACACACACACGAGAGAGAGAGAGAAGACACTGTCAGCTAAATTGGTCCAAAGTCATAGGTTAAGCATCACTGCTGATGCTCATCACTACGTTCCTACATGTCGACACTTCAGCCTACCGTTGAGACAGAAAGAGTCTCCGTGACAACACTTCAGCCTACCGTTGAGACAGAAAGAGTCTCCGTGACAACACTTCAGCCTAACGTTGAGACAGTCTCCATGACAACACTTCAGCCTACCGTTGAGACAGAAAGAGTCTCCGTGACAACACTTCAGCCTAAAGGTTGAGACAGAAAGAGTCTCCATGACAACACTTCTGCCTACCGTTGAGACAGAAAGAGTCTCCGTGACAACACTTCAGCCTAAAGGTTGAGACAGAAAGAGTCTCCATGACAACACTTCTGCCTACCGTTGAGACAGAAAGAGTCTCCGTGACAACACTTCAGCCTACCGTTGAGACAGAAAGAGTCTCCGTGACAACACTTCAACCTACCGTTGAGACAGAAAGAGTCTCCGTGACAACACTTCAGCCTACCGTTGAGACAGAAAGAGTCTCCGTGACAACACTTCAACCTAACGTTGAGACAGTCTCCATGACAACACTTCAGCCTACCGTTGAGACAGAAAGAGTCTCCATGACAACACTTCAGCCTACCGTTGAGACAGAAAGAGTCTCCGTGACAACACTTCAACCTAACGTTGAGACAGTCTCCATGACAACACTTCAGCCTACCGTTGAGACAGAAAGAGTCTCCGTGACAACACTTCAGCCTAAAGGTTGAGACAGAAAGAGCAGGGTACAACCCCTGTTATCTAGGTCCG
This sequence comes from Oncorhynchus masou masou, assembly GCF_036934945.1. Taxonomy (NCBI): domain Eukaryota; kingdom Metazoa; phylum Chordata; class Actinopteri; order Salmoniformes; family Salmonidae; genus Oncorhynchus; species Oncorhynchus masou. The sequence continues at coordinate 95,970,526 of NC_088223.1, forward strand.
GGACAGAAGAGTTGCTTTACATTCCACATCGTTTCGTCAAGTGTCCGTGTCCGAGAGGACGGCTTAAAAGAAGAGCACTTCAGACACGGCTCTCTGGTCAGACAAGGGTCCTACTCTGTGGTCTAGAACATTCTCTGTTTAAACTAACCATGGCTCAGGAATGCACAAACACATGACAACATAACATATAAACGTGGATTTAGTACGGTAGATATGTGGTAGTGGTGGAGTAGGGGCCTGAGGGCAACAGAGTGTTGTAGATATGTGGTAGTGGTGGAGTAGGGGCCTGAGGGAACACAGTGTGTTGTAGATATGTGGTAGTGCTAGAGTGGGAGCCTGAGGGCACACAGTGTGTTGTAGATATGTGGTAGTGGTGGAGTAGGGGCCTGAGGGAACACAGTGTGTTGTAGATATGTGGTAGTGGTGGAGTAGGGGCCTGAGGGCACACAGTGTGTTGTAGATATGTGGTAGTGGTGGACTAGGGGCCTGAGGGAACACAGTGTGTTGTAGATATGTGGTAGTGGTGGACTAGGGGCCTGAGGGCACACAGTGTGTTGTAGATATGTGGTAGTGGTGGAGTAGGGGCCTGAGGGAACATAGTGTGTTGTAGATATGTGGTAGTGGTGGAGTAGGGGCCTGAGGGCACATAGTGTGTTGTGAAATCTGTAATGTTTTACATTTTTCAAATTATATAACTGACTTAATTTTGCCGGACCCCAGGAAGAGTAGCTGCTGCCTTGGCAGGAACTAATGGGGATCCATAATAAACCCCAGAAAGAGTAGCTGCTGCCTTGGCAGGAACTAATGGGGATCCATAATAAACCCCAGGAAGAGTAGCTGCTGCCTTGGCAGGAACTAATGGGGATCCATAATAAACCCCAGGAAGAGTAGCTGCTGCCTTGGCAGGAACTAATGGGGATCCATAACAAACACAAAGGCATGGAAATAAGTCTAAATAAATCTGTGCGTTTCATTCTCAATGATTGAGGGTTTTAAGGCATTAGTGTAGTCAAAGAAAGTGAACTAAAACTCACCCTGCTCGGTCTTTGACACGATCTTCGACATCATGGATCTCAGCACGGGGAATGGCATGATGGCCAGAAGCATTGGAAGCCTGACTGAGAAGAACAAACATGACAGATGTCCTTGTAGATTTCATTCTGGAATTGTTGCTTGTTAGTTTTTACATTTTATAGCATTATTATCCTATGTATGATTGTTTTGTTGTTGCTCAAACATATTGTTCATTTTTGTAATATTTCCTATACATTTCTTTGGCAACAATGTTGTCCCTTTTGGAATGGAACTAGTTAAAGACCTGATTGGCTGAAATGTTGGCTAAACCTTTGTGGTAATCCATGTATTACAAAGATCATTGAAATCTAGTGGCTTGTTGTATTATGATGTAATGTACATCTGAATGCGTCTTCTTAACGTTTTCATTATATTAGATTTCATAGTCAAATAAAACGTTGCCAAGTAAATCGTCCAGTCAAATTCAGGCTGCATTCAGTTCAGTGTGTCAAATCGGAGGGCCTGTTGTCCGGACCTCTGGCAGTCTCTATGGGGGTACCACAGGGTTCAATTCTCGGGCCGACTCTTTTCTCTGTATACATCAACGATATTGCTCTCGCTGCGGGTGATTCCTTGATCCACCTCTACGCAGACGACACCATTCTGTATTCTTCAGGCCCTTCCTTGGACACTGTGCTAATAAACCTCCAAATGAGCTTCAATGCCATACAACTCTCCTTCCGTGGCCTCCAACTGCTCTGAAACGCTAGTAAAACTAAATGCATGCTCTTCAAACGATCGCTGCCCACACCTGACCGTCATTCCAGCATCACTACTCTGGACGGTTGTGACTTAGAATATGTGGACAACTACAAATACCTACAGTGCCTTGCGAAAGTATTCGGCCCCCTTGAACTTTGCGACCTTTTGCCACATTTCAGGCTTCAAACATAAAGATATAAAACTGTATTTTTTGTGAAGAATCAACAACAAGTGGGACACAATCATGAAGTGGAACGACATTTATTGGATATTTCAAACTTTTTTAACAAATCAAAAACTTAAAAATTGGGCGTGCAAAATTATTCAGCCCCTTTACTTTCAGTGCAGCAAACTCTCTCCAGAAGTTCAGTGAGGATCTCTGAATGATCCAATGTTGACCTAAATGACTAATGATGATAAATACAATCCACCTGTGTGTAATCAAGTCTCTGTATAAATGCACCTGCACTGTGATAGTCTCAGAGGTCAGTTAAAAGCGCAGAGAGCATCATGAAGAACAAGGAACACACCAGGCAGGTCCGAGATACTGTTGTGAAGAAGTTTAAAGCCGGATTTGGATACAAAAAGATTTCTCAAGCTTTAAACATCCCAAGGAGCACTGTGCAAGCGATAATATTGAAATGGAAGGAGTATCAGACCACTGCAAATCTACCAAGACCTGGCCGTCCCTCTAAACTTTCAGCTCATACAGGGAGAAGACTGATCAGAGATGCAGCCAAGAGGCCCATGATCACTCTGGATGAACTGCAGAGATCTACAGCTGAGGTGGGAGACTGTCCATAGGACAACAATCGGTCGTATATTGCACAAATCTGGCCTTTATGGAAGAGTGGCAAGAAGAAAGCCATTTCTTAAAGATATCCATAAAAAGTGTCGTTTAAAGTTTGCCACAAGCCACCTGGGAGACACACCTAACATGTGGAAGAAGGTGCTCTGGTCAGATGAAACCAAAATTGAACTTTTTGGCAACAATGCAAAACGTTATGTTTGGCGTAAAAGCAACACAGCTCATCACACCATCCCCACTGTCAAACATGGTGGTGGCAGCATCATGGTTTGGGCCTGCTTTTCTTCAGCAGGGACAGGGAAGATGGTTAAAATTGATGGGAAGATGGATGGAGCCAAATACAGGACCATTCTGGAAGAAAACCTGATGGAGTCTGCAAAAGACCTGAGACTGGGATGGAGATTTGTCTTCCAACAAGACAATGATCCAAAACATAAAGCAAAATCTACAATGGAATGGTTCAAAAATAAACATATCCAGGTGTTAGAATGGCCAAGTCAAAGTCCAGACCTGAATCCAATCGAGAATCTGTGGAAAGAACTGAAAACTGCTGTTCACAAATGCTCTCCATCCAACCTCACTGAGCTCGAGCTGTTTTGCAAGGAGGAATGGGGAAAGATTTCAGTCTCTTGATGTGCAAAACTGATAGAGACATACCCCAAGCGACTTACAGCTGTAATCGCAGCAAAAGGTGGCGCTACAATGTATTAACTTAAGGGGGCTGAATAATTTTGCACGCCCAATTTTTCAGTTTTTGATTTGTTAAAAAAGTTTGAAATATCCAATAAATGTCGTTCCACTTCATGATTGTGTCCCACTTGTTGTTGATTCTTCACAAAAAAATACAGTTTTATATCTTTATGTTTGAAGCCTGAAATGTGGCAAAAGGTCGCAAAGTTCAAGGGGGACGAATAATTTCGCAAGGCACTGTAGGTGTCTGGTTAGTCTGTAAACTCTCCTTCCAGACTCACATTAAACATCACCAATCCAAAATGAAATCTAGAATCAACTTCCTATTTCGCAACAAAGCCTCCTTCACTCACACCGTCAAACATACCCTCGTAAAACTGACTATCCTACCAAGTCTTCACTTCGGCGATGTCATTTACAAAATAGGCCCCAACACTCTACTTAGCTAATTGGATGCAGTCTATCACCGTGCCATCCGTTTTGTCACCAAAACCCCATATTCTACCCACCACTGCGACCTGTAAACTCTCGTTGGCTGGCCCTCGCTACATATTCGTCGCCAGACCCACTGGCTCCAGGTCATCTATAAGTCTTTGCTAGGTAAAGCCCCGCCTTATCTCAGCTCACTGGTCACCACAGCAGCACCCACCCGTAGCACGCACTCAAGCAGGTATATGTCACTGGTCATCCCAAAAAGCCAATTCCTCCTTTGGCTGCCTTTCCTTCCAGTTCTCTGCTGCCAGTGACTGGAACGAATTTCAAAAATCGCTGAAGCTGGAGACTTATATCTCCCTCACAAATTTTAAACATCAGCTTTCTGAGCAGCAAACTGATCGCTGCAGCAGTACACAACCCATCTATAAATAGCCCACACCCAGGTAGCTCTACCTACCTCATCCCTGTATTGTTTTTATTTACTTTTATGCTCTTTTGCACACCAGTATCACTACATCTGTAAATATCCCACTCAATCTACCTACCTCATTCCCATATTGTTTTTATTTACTCTGCTACTCTTTTTGCACACCAGTATCACTACTTTACACACCATCATCTGCTCACCATCATCTGCTCATCTATCACTCCAGTGTTAATCTGCTAAATTGTAATTACTTTGCTACCATGGCCTATTTATTGCCTTACCTCCTCACGCCATTTGCACACACTGTATATAGACTTTCACTTTTCTATTGTGTTATTGACTGTACACTTGTTTATGTGTAATCGGTGTGGTTGTTTGTGTCTCATTGCTTTGTTTTATTTTGGCATGGTCGCAGTTGTACATGAGAACTTGTTCTCAACTAACCTTATTGGTTAAATAAAGGAGAAAAAAATCATTTAAAAAATGTAGTTAATTACTAAATATATGACTGGATGAAAAAAGATACTGGGAGCCATCTCCTGTCTCATCATCACCCTGTAGACTATATTGGGAGACCTCCCCTGTCTCATCATCACCCTGTAGACTATACTGGGAGACCTCCCCTGTCTCATCATCACCCTGTAGACTATACTGGCAGACCCTCCCCTGTCTCATCAACCTGTAGACTATACTGGGAGCCCCTCCCCTTTAGACTATAACGGTAGACCTCCCCTGTCTCATCACCCTGAAGACTATACTGGCAGACCCTCCCCTGTCTCATCATCACCCTGTAGACTATACTGGGAGCCCTCTCCTGTCTCATCACCCTGAAGACTATACTGGCAGACCCTCCCCTGTCTCATCACCCTGTAGACTATACTGGGTGCCCCCTCCCTGTCCCATCATCACCATGTAGACTATACTGGGAGACCTCCCCTGTCTCATCACCCTGTTGACTATACTGATAGCCCTCCACTGTCTCATCACCCTGTAGACTATACTGGGTGCCACCCCCCTGTCTCATCACACAGTAGACTATACTGATAGCCCTCCACTGTCTCATCACCCTGTCGACTATACTGGGAGCCCTCCCCTGTCTCATCACCCTGTAGACTATACTGGGAGCCCTCCCCTGTCTCATCACCCTGTTGACTATACTGGGAGACCTCCCCTGCCTCATCACCCTGTAGACTATACTGATAGCCCTCCACTGTCTCATCACCCTGTCGACTATACTGGGAGCCCTCCCCTGTCTCATCACCCTGTAGACTATACTGGGAGCCCTCCCCTGTCTCATCACCCTGTTGACTATACTGGGAGACCTCCCCTGCCTCATCACCCTGTAGACTATACTGGGAGCCCCCCCTGCCTCATCACCCTGTAGACTATACTGGGAGACCTCCCCTGTCTCATCACCCTGTAGACTATACTGGGAGACCTCCCCTGTCTCATCACTCTGTAGACTATACTGGGAAACCGGTAGACTGGAGGGATTGAGGGAGCCCTGCAGACTGGAGGGATTGAGGGAGCCCTGTCGACTGGAGGGATTGAGGGAGCCCTGCAGACTGGAGGGATTGAGGGAGCCCTGCAGACTGGAGGGATTGAGGGAGCCCTGCAGACTGGAGGGATTGAGGGAGCCCTGTCGACTGGAGGGATTGAGGGAGCCCTGTCGACTGGAGGGATTGAGGGAGCCCTGTCGACTGGAGGGATTGAGGGAGCCTTGGAGACTGGAGGGATTGAGGGAGCCCTGTAGACTGGAGGGATTGAGGGAGCCCTGTAGACTGGAGGGAGCCCTGTAGACTGGAGGGATTGAGGGAGCCCTGCAGACTGGAGGGAGCCATGTAGACTGGTGGGATTGAGGAAGCCCTGGAGACTGTAGGGATTGAGGGAGCCCTGTAGACTGGAGGGATTGAGAGAGCCCTGGAGACTGGAGGGATTGAGGGAGCCCTGTCGACTGGAGGGATTGAGGGAGCCTTGGAGACTGGAGGGATTGAGGGAGCCTTGGAGACTGGAGGGATTGAGGGAGCCCTGTAGACTGGAGGGATTGAGAGAGCCCTGCAGACTGGAGGGATTGAGGGAGCCCTGTAGACTGGAGGGATTGAGAGAGCCATGGAGACTGGTGGGATTGAGAGAGCCATGGAGACTGGTGGGATTGAGAGAGCCATGGAGACTGGTGGGATTGAGAGAGCCCTGGAGACTGGTGGGATTGAGGGAGCCCTGGAGAATGGTGGGATTGAGGGAGCCCTGGAGACTGGTGGGATTGAGGGAGCCCTGGAGACTGGTGGGATTGAGGGAGCCCTGGAGACTGGTGGGATTGAGAGAGCCATGGAGACTGGAGGGATTGAGAGAGCAGGAATAAGGAATACCCTTCTTATTCCTGACCATGTGAATACCCTCCTTATTCCTGACCATGTGAATACCCTCCTTATTCCTGACCATGTGAATACCCTCCTTATTCCTGACCATGTGAATACCCTCCTTATTCCTGACCATGTGAATACCCTCCTTATTCCTGACCATGATACCATGTGAATACCCTTCTTATTCCTGACCATGTGAATACCCTCCTTATTCCTGACCATGTCATCATGTGAATACCCTCCTTATTCCTGACCATGTTACCATGTGAATACCCTCCTTATTCCTGACCATGTTACCATGTGAATACCCTCCTTATTCCTGACCATGTGAATACCCTCCTTATTCCTGACCATGTTACCATGTGAATACCCTCCTTATTCCTGACCATGTTACCATGTGAATACCCTCCTTATTCCTGACCATGTTACCATGTGAATACCCTCCTTATTCCTGACCATGTGAATACCCTCCTTATTCCTGACCATGTTACCATGTGAATACCCTCCTTATTCCTGACCATGTTACCATGTGAATACCCTCCTTATTCCTGACCATGTGAATACCCTCCTTATTCCTGACCATGTTACCATGTGAATACCCTTCTTATTCCTGACCATGTGAATACCCTCCTTATTCCTGACCATGTGAATACACTCCTTATTCCTTACCCAGGAACATCATGACCGTGGTCTTGGAGAAGGCCACCAGGGTCATACCCGCCATGACACTCAGTATCCCTATGAGAATGATGACGATGTTGGGCACGCCGCAGTGAGAGAACACCGTCACACCCACAAAGCTGGTCAGGAACATCGTCATGGACAGCGCAGAGCCGTAGCCAATTAGGATCTCGCTCCAGCACAGCAGCTGGTTGAGCTCGTACAGTGTGATCATGGAGTGCCCGCCCATGTTGGCGAAGGAGAAGGAGCCGAAGAGGAGCAGTAGAAGCATCAGAAGGACGTTACGCCTCCTGCTGGCCCCTGCAAACAGTTGGTAGGCCCCGTAAGCCAGCTGATGCATGGCGGTGCGACGCAGGGAGCCGTCCAGGGGGTCATCCGGAGGTCGTTGGAGCGTCTCCTCCAGGATGAAGACAGCGTAGAGCAGGTTGAAACACAGGAACAGAGCAGAGGTGAAGAAGGGCCAGTTGAAGCCTGCTGCTCGGAGGAAGTATCCCGTAGAGAGAGAGGCCACTCCAGACAGCAGGCCGATCACCATGTCTATCCCGGCCATACGCAGGGTCTTCTGCTGTCCGTCCTCACACAGGTCAGCGATGTAGGAGAAACAGCCACCCAGGAACGTCCCCGAGCCCCCAAACAGGGCACTGACGAACGACGAGACGATGAGGAGGTAGAGGTTAAGCTCGAAGAAGGAGACTGCCAGGAAGGACAGCGTGTAGAACAGAGAACCAATCAGAGGCAGGATGATGGTGATCTTGCGTCCGCGCTGGTCACTGTAGGCAACGAGGATGAAGGTGACGGCCAGAGAGGGGATCATGGAGATGAGCTCGGTGTAGAGGGAGAAGAGAGATGCCGCCTTCTGGACCTCCTGTTGTAAACATAAACCAAGGTAAATAAACACGTAAACAACAACGACAAGGGAGGTGTCATGGAGAAGAGGGTGGAGTTATTAACGTTACCTCTGCTGAAAACACAATCAGTTAAACACGAGGTGTAATGGATAATGTCTCTGATGTACGGGGGGAAACACAATCAGTTAAACACGAGGTGTAATGGATAATGTCTCTGATGTACGGGGGGAAACACAATCAGTTAAACACGAGGTGTAATGGATAATGTCTCTGATGTACGGGGGGAAACACAATCAGTTAAACACGAGGTGTAATGGATAATGTCTCTGATGTACGGGGGGAAACACAATCAGTTAAACACGAGGTGTAATGGATAATGTCTCTGATGGATGGGGGGAAACACAATCAGTTAAACACGAGGTGTAATGGATAATGTCTCTGATGGATAGGGGGAAACACAATCAGTTAAACACGAGGTGTAATGGATAATGTCTCTGATGGATGGGGGGAAACACAATCAGTTAAACACGAGGTGTAATGGATAATGTCTCTGATGGATAGGGGGAAACACAATCAGTTAAACACGAGGTGTAATGGATAATGTCTCTGATGGATAGGGGGAAACACAATCAGTTAAACACGAGGTGTAATGGATAATGTCTCTGATGGATGGGGGGAAACACAATCAGTTAAACACGAGGTGTAATGGATAATGTCTCTGATTGATGGGGGACAGTTCCACACAGAACACACTCTTCACAGGCAGACACCTCGACACACTCTTCACAGGCAGACACCTCGACACACTCTTCACAGGCAGACACCTCGACACACTCTTCACAGGCAGACAGCGCCACACACTCTTCACAGGCAGACAGCGCCACACACTCTTCACAGGCAGACAGCGCCACACACTCTTCACAGGCAGACACCTCGACACACTCTTCACAGGCAGACACCTCGACACACTCTTCACAGGCAGACAGCGCCACACACTCTTCACAGGCAGACACCTCGACACACTCTTCACAGGCAGACAGCGCCACACACTCTTCACAGGCAGACAGCGCCACACACTCTTCACAGGCAGACACCTCGACACACAGCCTATTATATGGCCATGATGAAAGAGGAAGTACACAAAGTGGCTCTGCTCTGTTCAAGGCCAGTATGACAGCTCTACATGGAAATATAATGTTATTTATGTCAATCTAGGTTTCAAGCCGTGGGAAGTTAACCCTTATCTAAACCCACAACAGGTGTAGGCTACAGGTGGTTCTTGCCTTTAAAAAATCAAGAACAAGCAGGCATCTCCTGAACAAGTAATTAGCTACTGTAACTGGTGAGACGTGACCTCCCAGTTGGTTACAAAATAAAAATTGAAATTTCATCAGCCGTTGATTGTCAAGCAAATAACAGTCGGTCTCACGGTAATTGACCATTAATTAACACATGTATCATCTCCTGGCTTCCACACAGCCCACAGGCCACTGCAGCAGACCTTTGGAACATCTACATTTTAAAAAGTCTAGTGAATCCATGTAATAGTCTACACCTTCACAATAAATCCATTATTTATTTTAGACAGGTCTAAAGAAACATGATATTTAGAAAATGTATTTCAAAAGAACAGAATAACATCCTCTGAGTTGTCCTTATGTTAGGTCCTGATCTGGCTGTGGGCTCTTAGGCAGACAAGATTGGCTTAGAACTCCATGGCATTATTTTACATTATGTTATAGTATGAAGAATACAATTGAACAAAACTCAATAAAATAGAAAGGTTATTTTCCCCCAAACGATGAGGGCGTGTTGCACGAGGTTATTCTGTATTGAGGGGTTAACAAAGAAACAGGCCCTCCTACCTGCTTCATTTAGATTATTAATGTGAATTTAGTTGTTCTACAAACGTTGGGTTATACGTTTGATTTAATACAATGTAAGGCTGCATGATGAGACTCTAATGATGATTTGACTGAAGTCACCTGAAAAAGGCATGAGCTCTGCTTTGTTTGTTTTGTGCCGGCTGTACACACTTCATCATTCTCTCATTCACAATCACTTGATAATTCCTTGAATTTCACGGCAGCATCCCATTTGTGGCTGTAATGAAATCCCCCCATGTGGCCAGCCTTCTCCCTGAGAGTGCTGCCTGCGCCAAAGTATCGCTCACTCACACAGCTCTCCATTACGCGATTGTGATGGAGAGCTATTCATTAAAAATCCTACAATGTGATTTTCTGGATTTTTTTTTCTCATTTTGTCTGTCATAGTTGAAGTGTACCTATGATGAAAATTACAGGCCTCTCTCATCTTTTTAAGTGGGAGAACGTGCACAATTGGTGGCTGACTAAATACTTTTTTGCCCCACTGTATATGTTGGTTAGGTCTATAACCCCTACATGTTGGTTAGGTCTATAACCCCTATATATTGGTTAGGTATATAACCACTATATGTAGTTGTGTTGGTTAGGTCTATAACCCCAATATGTTGGTTAGGTCTATAACCCCTATATATCTAACCAACATAGTGGTGGTCATTCTCTCTTTCTCCCCTTACCCATCTGTCTATCACCTCCTTTGAATTCCATGCTGTCACAGTTACCAGCCCTTTCAAGCTTAACATCCTTATCATTTATCGCCCTCCAGGTTCCCTCGGAGAGTTCATCAATGAGCTTGATGCCTTGATAAGCTCCTTTCCTGAGGACGGCTCACCTCTCACAGTCCTGGGCGACTTTAACCTCCCCACGTCTACCTTTGACTCATTCCTCTCTGCCTCCTTCTTTCCACTCCTCTCCTCTTTTGACCTCACCCTCTCACCTTCCCCCCTACTCACAAGGCAGGCAATACGCTCGACCTCATCTTTACTAGATGCTGTTCTTCCACTAACCTCATTGCAACTCCCCTCCAAGTCTCCGACCACTACCTTGTATCCTTTTCCCTCTCGCTCTCATCCAACACTTCCCACACTGCCCCTACTCGGATGGTATCGCGCCGTCCCAACCTTCGCTCTCTCTCCCCCGCTACTCTCTCCTCTTCCATCCTATCATCTCTTCCCTCTGCTCATACCTTCTCCAACCTATCTCCTGATTCTGCCTCCTCAACCCTCCTCTCTTCCCTTTCTGCATCCTTTGACTCTCTATGTCCCCTATCCTCCAGGCCGGCTCGGTCCTCCCCTCCCGCTCCGTGGCTCGACGACTCACTGCGAGCTCACAGAACAGTGCTCCGGGCAGCCGAGCGGAAATGGAGGAAAACTCGCCTCCCTGCGGACCTGGCATCCTTTCACTCCCTCCTCTCTACATTTTCCTCCTCTGTCTCTGCTGCTAAAGACACTTTCTACCACTCTAAATTCCAAGCATCTGCCTCTAACCCTAGGAAGCTCTTTGCCACCTTCTCCTCCCTCCTGAATCCTCCTCCCCCCCCTCCTCCCTCTCTGCAGATGACTTCGTCAACCATTTTGAAAAGAAGGTCGACGACATCCGATCCTCGTTTGCTAAGTCAAACGACACCGCTGGTTCTGCTCACACAGCCCTACCCTGTGCTCTGACCTCTTTCTCCCCTCTCTCTCCAGATGAAATCTCGCTTCTTGTGACGGCCGGCCGCCCAACAACCTGCCCGCTTGACCCTATCCCCTCCTCTCTTCTCCAGACCATTTCCGGAGACCTTCTCCCTTACCTCACCTCGCTCATCAACTCATCCCTGACCGCTGGCTACGTCCCTTCCGTCTTCAAGAGAGCGAGAGTTGCACCCCTTCTGAAAAAACCTACACTCGATCCCTCCGATGTCAACAACTACAGACCAGTATCCCTTCTTTCTTTTCTCTCCAAAACTCTTGAACGTGCCGTCCTTGGCCAGCTCTCCCGCTATCTCTCTCAGAATGACCTTCTTGATCCAAATCAGTCAGGTTTCAAGACTAGTCATTCAACTGAGACTGCTCTTCTCTGTATCACGGAGGCGCTCCGCACTGCTAAAGCTAACTCTCTCTCCTCTGCTCTCATCCTTCTAGACCTATCGGCTGCCTTCGATACTGTGAACCATCAGATCCTCCTCTCCACCCTCTCCGAGTTGGGCATCTCCGGCGCGGCCCACACTTGGATTGCGTCCTACCTGACAGGTCGCTCCTACCAGGTGGCGTGGCGAGAATCTGTCTCCTCGCCACGCGCTCTCACCACTGGTGTCCCCCAGGGCTCTGTTCTAGGCCCTCTCCTATTCTCGCTATACACCAAGTCACTTGGCTCTGTCATAACCTCACATGGTCTCTCCTATCATTGCTATGCAGACGACACACAATTAATCTTCTCCTTTCCCCCTTCTGATGACCAGGTGGCGAATCGCATCTCTGCATGTCTGGCAGACATATCAGTGTGGATGACGGATCACCACCTCAAGCTGAACCTCGGCAAGACGGAGCTGCTCTTCCTCCCGGGGAAGGACTGCCCGTTCCATGATCTCGCCATCACGGTTGACAACTCCATTGTGTCCTCCTCCCAGAGCGCTAAGAACCTTGGCGTGATCCTGGACAACACCCTGTCGTTCTCAACTAACATCAAGGCGGTGGCCCGTTCCTGTAGGTTCATGCTCTACAACATCCGCAGAGTACGACCCTGCCTCACACAGGAAGCGGCGCAGGTCCTAATCCAGGCACTTGTCATCTCCCGTCTGGATTACTGCAACTCGCTGTTGGCTGGGCTCCCTGCCTGTGCCATTAAACCCCTACAACTCATCCAGAACGCCGCAGCCCGCCTGATGTTCAACCTTCCCAAGTTCTCTCACGTCACCCCGCTCCTCCGCTCTCTCCACTGGCTTCCAGTTGAAGCTCGCATCCGCTACAAGACCATGGTGCTTGCCTACGGAGCTGTGAGGGGAACGGCACCGCAGTACCTCCAGGCTCTGATCAGGCCCTACACCCAAACAAGGGCACTGCGTTCATCCACCTCTGGCCTGCTCGCCTCCCTACCACTGAGGAAGTACAGTTCCCGCTCAGCCCAGTCAAAACTGTTCGCTGCTCTGGCCCCCCAATGGTGGAACAAACTCCCTCACGACGCCAGGACAGCGGAGTCAATCACCACCTTCCGGAGACACCTGAAACCCCACCTCTTCAAGGAATACCTAGGATAGGATAAAGTAATCCTTCTCACCCCCCCTTAAATGATTTAGATGCACTATTGTAAAGTGGCTGTTCCACTGATGTCAGAAGGTGAATTCACCAATTTGTAAGTCGCTCTGGATAAGAGCGTCTGCTAAATGACTTAAATGTAAATGTAATGTAAATGTTGTGTTGGTTAGGTCTATAACCCCTACATGTTGGTTAGGTCTATAACCCCTATATGTTGGTTAGGTCTATAACCCCTACAAGTTGGTTAGGTATATAACCCCTACATGTTGGTTAGGTATATAACCCCTACATGTTGGTTAGGTCTATAACCCCTACATGTTGGTTAGGTCTATAACCCCTATATGTAGTTGTGTTGGTTAGGTCTATAACCCCTATATGTAGTTGTGTTGGTTAGGTCTATAACCCCTATATGTAGGTTAGGTCTATAACCCCTATATGTTGGTTAGGTCTATAACCTCTATATGTTGGTTAGGTCTATAACCTCTATATGTAGTTGTGTTGGTTAGGTCTATAACCCCAATATGTTGGTTAGGTCTATAACCCCTATATGTAGTTGTGTTGGTTAGGTCTATAACCCCTACATGTTGGTTAGGTCTATAACCCCTACATGTTGGTAAGGTCTCTAACCCCTACATGTTGGTTAGGTCTATAACCCCTACATGTTGGTTAGGTCTATAACCCCTACATGTTGGTTAGGTCTATAACCCCTAATGTTGGTTAGGTCTATAACCCCTACATGTTGGTAAGGTCTCTAACCCCTACATGTTGGTTAGGTCTATAACCCCTATATGTAGTTGTGTTGGTTAGGTCTATAACCCCTATATGTAGGTTAGGTCTATAACCCCTATATGTTGGTTAGGTCTATAACCTCTATATGTTGGTTAGGTCTATAACCTCTATATGTAGTTGTGTTGGTTAGGTCTATAACCCCAATATGTTGGTTAGGTCTATAACCCCTATATGTAGTTGTGTTGGTTAGGTCTATAACCCCTATATGTTGGTTAGGTCTATAACCCCTACATGTTGGTTAGGTCTATAACCCCTATATGTAGTTGTGTTGGTTAGGTCTATAACCCCAATATGTTGGTTAGGTCTATAACCCCTATATGTTGGTTAGGTCTATAACCCCTATATGTAGTTGTGTTGGTTAGGTCTATAACCCCTACATGTTGGTTAGGTCTATAACCCCTACATGTTGGTTAGGTCTATAACCCCTACATGTTGGTTAGGTCTATAACCCCTACATGTTGGTTAGGTCTATAACCCCTATATGTAGTTGTGTTGGTTAGGTATATAACCCCTATATGTAGGTTAGGTCTATAACCCCTATATGTAGGTTAGGTCTATAACCCCTATATGTTGGTTAGGTCTATAACCCCTATATGTAGTTGTGTTGGTTAGGTCTATAACCCCAATATGTTGGTTAGGTCTATAACCCCTATATGTTGGTTAGGTCTATAACCCCTATATGTAGTTGTGTTGGTTAGGTCTATAACCCCTATATGTTGGTTAGGTCTATAACCCCTACATGTTGGTTAGGTCTATAACCCCTACATGTTGGTTAGGTCTATAACCCCTACATGTTGGTTAGGTCTATAACCCCTATATGTAGTTGTGTTGGTTAGGTCTATAACCCCTATATGTAGTTGTGTTGGTTAGGTCTATAACCCCTATATGTAGGTTAGGTCTATAACCCCTATATGTAGGTTAGGTCTATAACCCCTATATGTTGGTTAGGTCTATAACCTCTATATGTAGTTGTGTTGGTTAGGTCTATAACCCCAATATGTTGGTTAGGTCTATAACCCCTATATGTAGATGTGTTGGTTAGGTCTATAACCCCTACATGTTGGTTAGGTCTATAACCCCTACATGTTGGTAAGGTCTCTAACCCCTACATGTTGGTTAGGTCTATAACCCCTACATGTTGGTTAGGTCTATAACCCCTACATGTTGGTTAGGTCTATAACCCCTAATGTTGGTTAGGTCTATAACCCCTACATGTTGGTAAGGTCTCTAACCCCTACATGATGGTTAGGTCTATAACCCCTATATGTAGTTGTGTTGGTTAGGTATATAACCCCTATATGTTGGTTAGGTCTATAACTCCTATATATAGTTGTGTTGGTGAGGGTTTATACGTAACTGACCTCATGGTGGAGACAGGGTAGGTTGTGTTGTCAGAGACAGGGTAGGTTTCTACAGTAACTAACCTCATGGTGGCAGCTGGTGTTGGAGGGTTCGCAGCGTGATGTGTTGTCAGAGACAGGGTAGGTTGTGTTGTCAGAGACAGGGTAGGTTGTGTTGTCAGAGACAAGGTAGGTTGTTTTGTCAGAGACAGGGTAGGTTGTGTTGTCAGAGACAGGGTAGGTTGTGTTGTCAGAGACAGGGTAGGATGTGTTGTCAGAGACAGGGTAGGTTTCTACAGTAACTAACCTCATTGTGGCTGCTGGTGTTGGAGGGATCGCAGCGTGATGTGTTGTTAGAGACAGGGTAGGTGGTGTTGGTTATATCCTGCCATAGCCTCCTGTAGACATACTGCGGTACCAGAGGATAGACCAGGAAATTGGCGAAAGCATAGAAGGCTACCAGTGGCTCTATCAGCAATAACCCCTTCATTCTTACCAGGGGAGATTGGACACAAAGACAGATCCCTGTAAGACAAGGTAGGAGAGTTCAGGGGACACACAGATCCTTGAGATGGGAGAGGACCAACAGAGAGATCCCTGTAAGACAAGGTAGGAGAGTTCAGTGGACACACAGATCCTTGAGACGGGAGAGGACCAACAGACAGATCCCTCAATGATCTGATCTGTCGAGCTATCCACTGAACTCTCCTACCTTGTCTTCCAGGGGAGTGGACAGAGATCCCTGGGAGGGTAGTGGACAGAGATATCTGGGAGGGTAGTGGACAGAGATCCCTGGGAGGGGAGTGGACAGAGATCCCTGGGAGGGGAGTGGACAGAGATCTCTGGGAGGGGAGTGGACAGAGATCCCTGGGAGGGGACAGAGATCTCTGGGAGGGGAGTGGACAGAGATCTCTGGGAGGGGAGTGGACAGAGATCCCTGGGAGGGGAGTGGACAGAGATCCCTGGGAGGGGAGTGGACAGAGATCCCTGGGAGGGGACAGAGATATCTGGGAGGGGAGTGGACAGAGATCCCTGGGAGGGGAGTGGACAGAGATCCCTGGGAGGGTAGTGGACAGAGATATCTGGGAGGGTAGTGGACAGAGATCCCTGGGAGGGGAGTGGACAGAGATCCCTGGGAGGGAGTGGACAGAGATCTCTGGGAGGGGAGTGGACAGAGATCCCTGGGAGGGGACAGAGATCTCTGGGAGGGGAGTGGACAGAGATCTCTGGGATGGGAGTGGACAGAGATATCTGGGAGGGGAGTGGACAGAGATCCCTGGGAGGGGAGTGGACAGAGATCCCTGGGAGGGGAGTGGACAGAGATCTCTGGGAGGGGAGTGGACAGAGATCCCTGGGAGGGGAGTGGACAGAGATCCCTGGGAGGGGACAGAGATATCTGGGAGGGGAGTGGACAGAGATCCCTGGGAGGGGAGTGGACAGAGATCCCTGGGAGGGTAGTGGACAGAGATATCTGGGAGGGTAGTGGACAGAGATCCCTGGGAGGGGAGTGGACAGAGATCCCTGGGAGGGGAGTGGACAGAGATCTCTGGGAGTGGAGTGGACAGAGATCCCTGGGAGGGGACAGAGATCTCTGGGAGGGGAGTGGACAGAGATCTCTGGGATGGGAGTGGACAGAGATATCTGGGAGGGGAGTGGACAGAGATCCCTGGGAGGGGAGTGGACAGAGATCCCTGGGAGGGGAGTGGACAGAGATCTCTGGGAGGGGAGTGGACAGAGATCCCTGGGAGGGGACAGAGATCTCTGGGAGGGGAGTGGACAGAGATCTCTGGGAGGGGAGTGGACAGAGATCCCTGGGAGGGGAGTGGACAGAGATCCCTGGGAGGGGAGTGGACAGAGATCTCTGGGAGGGGAGGGGACAGAGATCTCTGGGAGGGGAGTGGACAGAGATCCCTGGGAGGGGAGTGGACAGAGATCCCTGGGAGGGGAGTGGACAGAGATCTCTGGGAGGGGAGTGGACAGAGATCCCTGGGAGGGGAGTGGACAGAGATCCCTGGGAGGGGAGTGGACAGAGATCCCTGGGAGGGGAGTGGACAGAGATCTCTGGGTGGGGAGTGGACAGAGATCTCTGGGAGGGGAGTGGACAGAGATCTCTGGGAGGGGAGTGGACAGAGATCTCTGGGAGGGGAGTGGACAGAGATCCCTGGGAGGGGAGTGGACAGAGATCCCTGGGAGGGGAGTGGACTAGAGGTTGGCCGATTAATCGGCATGGCTGATTAATTAGGGACGATTTCAAGTTTCATAACAATCGGTAATCAGCATTTTTGGTTGGTGATTATGGACAATTACATTGCACTCCACGAGGAGACGGGGTGGCAGGCTGACCACCTGTTACGCGAGTGCAGTAAGGAGCCAAGGTAAGTTGCTAGCTAGCATTAAACTTATCTTAACATAATCACTATGGATCCCCCCCTGCCAAGGCAGCAGCTATTCTTCCTGGGGTCAATTATGGATAACCCCTCTGCCAAGGCAGCAGCTACTCTTCCTTGGGTTTATTATGGATCCCCATTAGTTCCTGGCAAGGCAGCAGCTACTCTTCCTGGGGTTTATTATGGATCCCCATTAGTTCCTGCCAAGGCAGCAGCTACTCTTCCTGGGGTTTATTATGGATCCCCATTAGTTCCTGTCAAGGTAGCAGCTACTCTTCCCGGGGTTTATTATGGATCCCCCCTCTGCCAAGGCAGCAGCTACTCTTCCTGGGGTTTATTATGGATCCCCCCTGCCAAGGCAGCAGCTACTCTTCCTGGGGTTTATTATGGATCCCCCTCTGCCAAGGCAGCAGCTACTCTTCCTGGGGTTTATTATGGATCCCCCTCTGCCAAGGCAGCAGCTACTCTTCCTGGGGTTTGTTTTGGCTCCCCCTCTGCCAAGACAGCAGCTACTCTTCCTGGGGTTTATTATGGATCCCCATTAATTCCTGCCAAGGCAGCAGCTACTCTTCCTGGGGTTTATTATGGATCCCCATTAGTTCCTGCCAAGGCAGCTACTCTTCCTGTGGTTTATTATGGATCCCCATTAGTTCATGCCAAGACAGCAGCTACTCTTCCTGGGGTTTATTATGGATCCCCCTCTGCCAAGGCAGCAGCTAATCTTCCTGGGGTTTATTTTGGATCCCTCTCTGCCAAGGCAGCAGCTACTCTTCCTGGGGTTTATTATGGATCCCCATTAGTTACTGCCAAGGCAGCAGCTACTCTTCCTGGGGTTTATTATGGATCCCCCTCTGCCAAGACAGCAGCTACTCTTCCTGGGGTTTATTATGGATCCCCATTAATTCCTGCCAAGGCAGCAGCTACTCTTCCTGGGGTTTGTTATGAATCCCAATTAGTTTCTGCCAAGGCAGCAGCTACTCTTCCTGGGGTTTATTATGGATCCCCATTAGTTCCTGCCAAGACAGACGCTACTCTTCCTGGGGTTTGTTATGGATCCCCCCTGCCAAGGCAGCAGCTACTCTTTCTGGGGTTTATTATGGATCCCCCTCTGCCAAGGCAGCAGCTACTCTTCCTGGGGTTTATTATGGATCCCCCTCTGCCAAGGCAGCAGCTACTCTTCCTGGGGTTTGTTTTGGATCCCCCTCTGCCAAGGCAGCAGCTACTCTTCCTGGGGTTTATTATGGATCCCAATTAGTTCCTGCCAAGGCAGCAGCTACTCTTCCTGGGGTTTATTATGGATCCCCATTAGTTCCTGCCAAGGCAGCTACTCTTCCTGTGGTTTATTATGGATCCCCATTAGTTCATGCCAAGACAGCAGCTACTCTTCCTGGGGTTTATTATGGATCCCCCTCTGCCAAGGCAGCAGCTAATCTTCCTGGGGTTTATTTTGGATCCCTCTCTGCCAAGGCAGCAGCTACTCTTCCTGGGGTTTATTATGGATCCCCATTAGTTACTGCCAAGGCAGCAGCTACTCTTCCTGGGGTTTATTATGGATCCCCCTCTGCCAAGGCAGCAGCTACTCTTCCTGTGGTGTATTATGGATCCCCAGTAGTTCCTGCCAAGGCAGCAGCTACTCTTCCTGGGGTTTATTATGGATCCCCCTCTGCCAAGGCAGCAGCTACTCTTCCTGGGTTTATTATGGATCCCCATTAGTTCCTGCCAAGGCAGCAGCTACTCTTCCTGGGGTTTATTATGGATCCCCATTAGTTCCTGCCATGGCAGCAGCTACTCTTCCTGGGGTTAATTATGGATCCCCATTAGTTCCTGCTAAGGCAGCAGCTACTCTTCCTGGGGTTTATTATTATGGATCCCCATTAGTTCCTGCCAAGGCAGCAGCTACTCTTCCTGGGGTTTATTATGGATCCCCATTAGTTCCTGCCAAGGCAGCAGCTACTCTTCCTGGGGTTTATTATGGATCCCCGTTAGTTCCTGCCAAGGCAGCAGCTACTTTTCCTGGGGTTTATTATGGATCCCCGTTAGTTCCTGCCAAGGCAGCAGCTACTCTTCCTGGGGTTTATTATGGATCCCCCTTTGCCAAGACAGCAGCTACTCTTCCTGGGGTTTATTATGGATCCCCCCCTGCCAAGACAGAAGCTACTCTCCCTGGGGTTTCTTATGGATCCCATTAGTTCCTGTCAAGGCAGTAGCTACTCTTCCTGGGGTTTATTATGGATCCCCATTAGTTCATGCCAAGACAGCAGCTACTCTTCCTGGGATTTAGAAGGTGAATTCACCAATTTGTAAGTCGCTCTGGATAAGAGCGTCTGCTAAATGACTTAAATGTAAATGTAAAATCATGGATCCCCCCCTGCCAAGACAGAAGCTACTCTCCCTGGGGTTTCTTATGGATCCCATTAGTTCCTGTCAAGGCAGTAGCTACTCTTCCTGGGGTTTATTATGGATCCCCATTAGTTCCTGTCGAGGCAGCAGCTACTCTTCCTGGGGTTTATTATGGATCCCCCTCTGCCAAGGCAGCAGCTAATCTTCCTGGGGTTTATTTTGGATCCCCCTCTGCTAAGGCAGCAGCTACTCTTCCTGGGGTTTATTATGGATCCCCATTAGTTCCTGCCAAGGCAGCAGCTACTCTTCCTGGGGTTTATTATGGATCCCCGTTAGTTCCTGCCAAGGCAGCAGCTAATCTTCCTGGGGTTTATTTTGGATCCCCCTCTGCTAAGGCAGCAGCTACTCTTCCTGGGGTTTATTATGGATCCCCGTTAGTTCCTGCCAAGACAGACGCTACTCTTCCTGGGGTTTGTTATGGATCCCCCCTGCCAAGGCAGCAGCTACTCTTTCTGGGGTTTATTATGGATCCCCCTCTGCCAAGGCAGCAGCTACTCTTCCTGGGGTTTATTATGGATCCCCCTCTGCCAAGGCAGCAGCTACTCTTCCTGGGGTTTGTTTTGGATCCCCCTCTGCCAAGGCAGCAGCTACTCTTCCTGGGGTTTATTATGGATCCCAATTAGTTCCTGCCAAGGCAGCAGCTACTCTTCCTGGGGTTTATTATGGATCCCCATTAGTTCCTGCCAAGGCAGCTACTCTTCCTGTGGTTTATTATGGATCCCCATTAGTTCATGCCAAGACAGCAGCTACTCTTCCTGGGGTTTATTATGGATCCCCCTCTGCCAAGGCAGCAGCTAATCTTCCTGGGGTTTATTTTGGATCCCTCTCTGCCAAGGCAGCAGCTACTCTTCCTGGGGTTTATTATGGATCCCCATTAGTTACTGCCAAGGCAGCAGCTACTCTTCCTGGGGTTTATTATGGATCCCCCTCTGCCAAGGCAGCAGCTACTCTTCCTGTGGTGTATTATGGATCCCCAGTAGTTCCTGCCAAGGCAGCAGCTACTCTTCCTGGGGTTTATTATGGATCCCCTCTGCCAAGGCAGCAGCTACTCTTCCTGGGTTTATTATGGATCCCCATTAGTTCCTGCCAAGGCAGCAGCTACTCTTCCTGGGGTTTATTATGGATCCCCATTAGTTCCTGCCATGGCAGCAGCTACTCTTCCTGGGGTTAATTATGGATCCCCATTAGTTCCTGCTAAGGCAGCAGCTACTCTTCCTGGGGTTTATTATGGATCCCCATTAGTTCCTGCCAAGGCAGCAGCTACTCTTCCTGGGGTTTATTATGGATCCCCATTAGTTCCTGCCAAGACAGCAGCTACTCTTCCTGGGGTTTATTATGGATCCCCGTTAGTTCCTGCCAAGGCAGCAGCTACTTTTCCTGGGGTTTATTATGGATCCCCGTTAGTTCCTGCCAAGGCAGCAGCTACTCTTCCTGGGGTTTATTATGGATCCCCCCTTTGCCAAGACAGCAGCTACTCTTCCTGGGGTTTATTATGGATCCCCCCCTGCCAAGACAGAAGCTACTCTCCCTGGGGTTTCTTATGGATCCCATTAGTTCCTGTCAAGGCAGTAGCTACTCTTCCTGGGGTTTATTATGGATCCCCATTAGTTCATGCCAAGACAGCAGCTACTCTTCCTGGGATTTAGAAGGTGAATTCACCAATTTGTAAGTCGCTCTGGATAAGAGCGTCTGCTAAATGACTTAAATGTAAATGTAAAATCATGGATCCCCCCCTGCCAAGACAGAAGCTACTCTCCCTGGGGTTTCTTATGGATCCCATTAGTTCCTGTCAAGGCAGTAGCTACTCTTCCTGGGGTTTATTATGGATCCCCATTAGTTCCTGTCGAGGCAGCAGCTACTCTTCCTGGGGTTTATTATGGATCCCCCTCTGCCAAGGCAGCAGCTAATCTTCCTGGGGTTTATTTTGGATCCCCCTCTGCTAAGGCAGCAGCTACTCTTCCTGGGGTTTATTATGGATCCCCATTAGTTCCTGCCAAGGCAGCAGCTACTCTTCCTGGGGTTTATTATGGATCCCCGTTAGTTCCTGCCAAGGCAGCAGCTAATCTTCCTGGGGTTTATTTTGGATCCCCCTCTGCTAAGGCAGCAGCTACTCTTCCTGGGGTTTATTATGGATCCCCATTAGTTCCTGCCAAGGCAGCAGCTACTCTTCCTGGGGTTTATTATGGATCCCCGTTAGTTCCTGCCAAGGCAGCAGCTACTCTTCCTGGGGTTTATTATGGATCCCCGTTAGTTCCTGCCAAGGCAGCAGCTACTCTTCCTGGGGTTTATTATGGATCCCCCCTTTGCCAAGACAGCAGCTACTCTTCCTGGGGTTTATTATGGATCCCCATTAGTTCATGCCAAGACAGCAGCTACTCTTCCTGGGATTTAGAAGGTGAATTCACCAATTTGTAAGTCGCTCTGGATAAGAGCGTCTGCTAAATGACTTAAATGTAAAATTATGGATCCCCCCTGCCAAGACAGAAGCTACTCTCCCTGGGGTTTCTTATGGATCCCATTAGTTCCTGTCAAGGCAGTAGCTACTCTTCCTGGGGTTTATTATGGATCCTCATTAGTTCCTGTTGCCAAGGCAGCAGCTACTCTTCCTGGGGTTTATTATGGATCCCCATTAGTTCCTGCCAAGACAGCAGCTACTCTTCCTGGGGTTTATTATGGATCCCCCTGCCAAGGCAGCAGCTACTCTTCCTGGGTTCCAACCACATTAAGGTACATCACAAAAAAAAACTAACTCAGTACATCATTACACCACTACATATCTACAACACAAAATGTGTAATACCACTATACAACAATATGAACATTTACACGTGTGTAGAGTACGTGTGCGAGTGTCTGTCTCTAAACAGTCTGCATTGTTCCATAAAGTGTAGTTTTATCCCTCCCCCCCCCAAATGTGATTTTACTTATTGCATGAGTTACCTGATGTGGAATAGAGCGCCATGTCTCTGTGTAGAACTGTGCGTTTCCCGGACTCTGTTCTGGACTAGGGACCGTAAAGAGATCTCTGGAGTCTTGTGGGGTGAGCATGGGTGCTAGTCGTCTGAACAGACCGCTCAGCATGTCAATACCGTTCAGTTACGATGTGTCAAGATTTGCTGACACTGATGAGACTGCTACTATAAAAAGGTGAGCAAAGTGTAACCATGCCAACACTTTGCTTACTGACTGACCAAGTTCATAGGATAAAGAACATGCAACAAAAAAAAAAGTAAATTTCTCACCTTTTTAGTTTGTCATTTGGTTCAGAGTAAGTATCATGAAACGCCTTTGCCACTCGTCCTGGATGTTCAGACCATTTCCGCGGACATCTGTTGAGAGTTTCATGTACTTTTACCGCAGGCCCATCACTTATGAAAGGTTTAATTTCCTGTGTTCGGCCCCTTCTGCCCTGTGATTGGATAACGCCCAGCGGAGCGTCCTGTCAGTTATAAGAAGGCACAGTGAGGGTTGTTTTCCATCCAGCAGAACATTTAGAGACAGTCACTGGCAGACTTTTCCCTTTTTCTGGTTTCCTCCACATAGGTTACCTCAGACATCTCATTTTATTTTTGTATTATTTTATTAGTATTAAATCCGAATTGTTTAACCAAAATATGACGTTCAAAGGGAACTAATTTACCTGTATGGAATCTCCTCCCGGAATTTGTTTATCTTAGTGTTGCTGTATTCACTTTTTCTCCGTCAGTTAACTCACTTTCCTTTATTCTAATTATCCATAACTTTATGTAAATATGATTTATGGTTAACGTAAGAGAAGGTGTGTCGTCACGTCACGTTGGAACGTACCGCGGGCGGTGGCAGGAGACGTCGTTATTATTATTGAGGACCGAGGCGAAAAACCCGGCAGCAAATGTCATTTGTCTACGGTGTACCATTTAAAACGATGGATAAATACGGGGAAATAGCTCCGGTTTGAATTCCCACCGCGCCAGGTTAGTTAGTCGGGGCTGCAACTCTGTCCTTCTGTTCCCAGGTAGGCAGTCACTGGAAATCATCATTTGTTCTTCACTGACTTGTCTAGTAAAATACATAAAATGTTGCTCCTGTCATCCTGTATCATCCAAGCCGTTACGTTTTCCTGACAAGCTGTTATTCAACATACCGTTAGTGTGTTTTCGAAATAATTGGTAAGATGTTGTCAGTGGTGGAAAAGGTACTCAATTTTAATACTTGAGTAAAAGTAAAGATGCCTTAATAGAAAAATGACTCAAGTAAAAGTGAAAGTCAGTAAAATTATACAAGTATTTAATATATATATATATATATAAGTATCAAAAGTTAATGTAATGGATAAAATATACATAAGTATCAAAAGTATACATAAGTTCAAATTCCTTACATTAAGCAAATCAGATGGCACCATTTAAATAATACTAATTTGGGTAACCAGGGAAACACAACCCTCAAACATAATTTACTAACGAAGCAATTGTGTTTAGTGAGTCCTCCAGATCAGAGGTCCAATTCAAAGGGGCTTTATTGGCATGTGAAACATATACTGTATTTACATTGCCATAGCAAGTGATATAAACAATCAGAAATGGAACAGTAAACACCACACACAAAGTTTCAAAAGTGACTATCTCTCTGTGTCCTCTGACAGGGACCATTAGGACAGATCTTATGTATCCGTTGAAAGGGACAGATGCTGAGTTGTGGTAAAGGGGCTTTCTTTTCTTTCTCTGTTTCTCTGTCTGGTTTCTACAGACCTATAGTTCCTCAGTCAGAAATAAAACTTGGTCCCAAAACAACTCCTAGTCCTTTGGGGCCTGTTTCACGGACACAGATTAGTTCAAACTAGTCCTGGCTTGGACTAAAACACCCAATCAAAACATGCTGTTTAGTCCAGGATCAGTTTTAATCTGTGCCCTGGAAACCAGCCCTTTGTATCTGCAGTTCTGAATGAACGAGGGGTGGTAACAATATAGTGGAAGCTCCATGAAAGCCTAGGGGTTGATTTCTGAACTGGTTGTAGTCTTAACTCTGTTCACTAATGGTCTGGACTAGGGGTTGATGTAGTCTTAACTCTGTTCGCTAATGGTCTGGACTAGGGGTTGATGTAGTCTTAACTCTGTTCGTTAATGGTCTGGACTAGGGGTTGATTTCTGACAGGGTTCTTAACTCTGTTCGCTAATGGTCTGGACTAGGGGTTGATTTCTGACAGGGTTCTTAACTCTGTTCGCTAATGGTCTGGACTAGGGGTTGATTTCTGACAGGGTTCTTAACTCTGTTCGCTAATGGTCTGGACTAGGGGTTGATTTAGTCTTAACTGTTCGCTAATGGTCTGGACTAGGGGTTGATGTAGTCTTAACTGTTCGCTAATGGCCTGGACTAGGGGTTGATGTAGTCTTAACTCTGTTCACTAATGGTCTGGACTAGGGGTTGATGTAGTCTTAACTGTTCACTAATGGTCTGGACTAGGGGTTGATGTAGTCTTAACTCTGTTCGTTAATGGTCTGGACTAGGGGTTGATGTAGTCTTAACTCTGTTCGCTAATGGTCTGGACTAGGGGTTGATTTCTGACAGGGTTCTTAACTCTGTTCACTAATGGTCTGGACTAGGGGTTGATGTAGTCTTAACTGTTCGCTAATGGTCTGGACTAGGGGTTGATGTAGTCTTCACTCTGTTCGCTAATGGTCTGGACTAGGGGTTGATGTAGTCTTAACTCTGTTCGCTAATGGTCTGGACTAGGGGTTGATGTAGTCTTAACTGTTCGCTAATGGTCTGTACTAGGGGTTGATGTAGTCTTAACTGTTCGCTAAAAGGTTCTTCAAAGAAAGTAATGAAAAGCACTATACAAAATAAATGTATTATTTATTATGGTCTGACGCGTCAGCGGAAATGTTGCATTTATGTAAAGTGTTTTGTAAATACGAATGCACATGTGTTGTGCCACCATATAAACAATTCATTAGTTAAATCAATATTGCCAATGTTTTTATTAAGATATATTCTATAATGGAGTGACAGATTTAAAAAATGAACCACAAAAGGTTCTATGAGGAACCATTATAAGGGGTTCTTCAAAGGACTTATAGGGGTTCCTTCATAGTTTCAATGTGAAGAACCCCTAAAGGATACTGCAGGAACCTTAACTTTAGAGTGTAGTGGTTGATTACTGACAGGGTTGTAGTCTGGGTTGACTTCTGACAGGGTTGTAGTCTTTACTCTGTTCACTAATTGGTCGCGTGGTCCCATGGTGTTTATACTTGTGTACTATTGTTTGTACAGAATGTGGTACCTTCAGGAGTTTGGAAATTGCTCCCAGGGATGAAACAGACTTGTGGAGGTCTACACATTTTTTTCTGAGGTCTTGGCTGATTTCTTTTGATTTTCCCATGACGTCAAGCAAATAGACACTGAGTTTGAAAGTGGACATTGAAATACATCCACAGGTACACATCCAATTGACGCAAAACATGTCAATTAGCCTATCAGAAGCTTCTAAAGCCATGACATAATTTTCTGAAAATTTTAAAGCTTGGAAATTCCTTCATCTTGCATGGCTAATTCTTGTGGCTTTGTCGTGCTTAAATTGTTCCACCTGTCTCAGATCAGATTTTGTTCAATTGCGGTTTTCAATTTCAGCAAATGTCTTTTTGGTATAATTCAACTTATTGCGTTAAAGGTTGTTTCTACTGTTTCCGAGTTTCAAAGTATTCTTATTGTAGCTCTGGGTTGATTTGCTACTCGTGTTAGCCTAGTGGTTAGAGCGTTGGACTAGTAACCAAAAGGTTGCAAGTTCAAATCCCCGAGCTGACAAGGTACAAATCTGTCATTCTGCCCCTGAACAGGCAGTTAACCCACTGTTCCTAGGCCGTCATTGAAAATAAGAATTTGTTCTTAACTGACTTGCCTAGTAAAATAAAGGTAAAATAAACATTTTGTCTTCGGTGTTTCAGTTGCATTTTTTGTTTGTTGCATTTCTCTGGTTTTCTCAGATTTGCTTTTGATGCTGCTTTTTGGAATATGCAGTTGATGTTTCTAGGAGCTGAATTGACTCCATCTTTATTGTTTTGGTATTGTGAGCTATTGAAACACTGTATAGAGTTCATCATTTCATTTGAGTTTAATGTTTCATTGAATTTCTCTGCACTGTTTGGAGCCCATCTGTACGATTGGTTCATGTTGTAGAGTTTATTGGTCTGTTTTGTTGAATGAACATTGCCGGGTAATTTCTTCCGAAACTCATTGATCTGACAATGGTGTCTGTGGTCTGACAGTGAATTCACTAATGGAGGGGGTGTCAATGTCCGTGATGGCATAATCGACTACACTTGTCCCAAGAGCTGAGCAGTAAGTAAACCGATGTAAATGTAAATGTAAAGAGTCCCCTCTGATTCTATCATTAAGCATGTACAGGCCAAGGCTTGACAGAGATGTACTAACTCCTTTCCATTCTTGTTCTGTATTTGGTCAGGACTGTTTCTATTATTTATAATAGGGCTACTGTACAAGAAGGGGTGTCCAAGTATGTGGTGGTTACCTCCCGCATCAGTGTAGTCAGGCTCAGAACCTGTTTGTGCACTTTACCCTCTGCCTGAAATTGAAGGATTTCTGTCTGGAGATTGTAAAAAATATTTATAAAAATAAAAACCTGATCATCATAATATGCTGAATCGGAAGGAAGCTGCATTGTCACAATAGACTGTACCTTTTCATCCAGTCCTGCTTTATGCGAAATGATTCCACTCGAGTCCCTGTTTTAATATGTTGAATGTTTGATTGATGAGAGAAAACTTTCTCTATAGCCTGAGGGACACTGAGTATCTATGTCTCCGACACCATGTTTCCAGTAGAGTTAGAATGTCCTGTCCCATGATGTTTTTAATCCATTCTGGATTTGTTGTTTTATAACCAAAATGTGAAGAGTTTAGGACCTGGATATTCCAAGAGCTGATAGTTAATGATCTCATTTTTAATATATATATTTTTTTTAAGAACAAGAAAAAAAATGTACATAAAATAAAAAGTATATATGATATTGTAATGACCTGACTAGATCATAAATGAACAATTGTCCAGACAGAGGCTTGAGTTTTTCCCTCCCTGGAAGCTCAGTGTGCCCCTATTTAGGTCTAACTGGCAGCCTGTGCTCCTAAGAAAGTCCAACCCCAGGATACAAGGGTCCTGCACAGCCGCCACCCACACAGGAAGTCCTGCCCCCTACTGTCAGTCATTATTCCCTTCCCTTTCATGGGTGCCAGCTCACCTGTGACTGTGCGGAGCTGCACAGTTGTAGGCTCACACTGAGTCCGACCTGGCACAATATCTGGCCTCACCAGGGTTACTGTGGACCCAGTGTCCACCAGGGCGGAGCAGGGCACCCCCTCCACAGTGACAGGGACATGACAAAAGTCCCCAACACAGGTCCGGCCCACCACAACAACAGGCTCCATCCGCTTGCCCTCGTCTGCTTCTGGGGGAAGTGGAGCCTTGCTTCCCCGTCTGTGCCGGTGGGCTCCTCCTGAAGATGATGGTGGTTGGGATAGAAAGCCAGGGGTCCGCACTACCCGGTCTATGCGGACCCCGAGCCGTTTCCCTGAGCTCTGGGGGACATGGGGCAATCTCGGCACAGATGGCCTGGCTGGCCACAACCCCAGCAGACCCTGGGACCAGGGCTTGTGTTTCGTGCCGCCTGTAGCGACACAGCCCGAATGAGTTTTGTCATTTCGGCCACCCAAGCAGGCTTTTCCGGCTCCGGGCTGCTCTGCCCCCCCAGCTCGCACAGAGGGTGTGTCTCCCTGCACCCCCACCAAAGCCCCAGCTGAAGCCCCAGCCCACACCAGCTCCCTCTCCAAAGCCATCTCCAAGGCTGTCTGCAATGACTCAGGATGAGCCAGCTGGGTCTGTATGCGCAGCTCCGTAGGAGAGAGCGCCTGTATGAACTGGTCCCGTGCTAGCTCGCTCTGCACGGAGGGGGCATGTGAGCATATGCCCGCCGAGAGAGGCTCTCAATGTCATTAGCTAGCACCCGTAGAGGCTCTCCAGGCTGCCTGCGTCTATTACTCAGTTCGGAGCGCAGTAGCCCGGGCTGTACACACTGTCCATAGCGCCTCCTCAGTGCTCCCACTAAAGCACCATAATCATGCCTGTCCTCGGGGCTAATCAATATCAAACAGGCCAGAGCTTCATCTGTGAGGCATAAAGCCAACTGCAGTGCCCTTTCTTCATCCGACCACCCCCTAAAATGAGCTAACAGTTCAAACTGAGCATGAAAAGCTTCCCAATCCGCCGGTCTTAACAGATACGGACGCAGCCGGGAACTGGGCGCCGCCATGTTTGTTTACATCCTGAGCCCCAGATTCCTCGTCACGCCGCGTCGACGTCGCCACTTCGGTCCGCCCACCAGAATCCGCGCGAAATACAGTCGACGAAGCACTCATGCCCGCTTCAGCCGCCATCGCTCTAACGTCCTCCCTCAAGCGGCCTCTGCGCTCCGACGCCCTGGCGATCTCCTCAGACAGAACCCCCGACGTCCATTCACACGCACCTCCTTGGCCATAATCATCCCCTACCTCCACCTTCACTTTCGGATTCCCTCAACGCATTTTCAATCCCCGTTCTCACCTACGGTAGCTAGCCACATAAGTCAGCTAGCTAGCTGGCTAACTTGTATCAACGTTTTTACTTCTGACACCAATGTAATGACCTGACTAGATCATAAATGAACAATTGTCCAGACAGAGGCTTGAGTTTGCGAATTGACGGTTTATTAAACCAACTTTACACAGGCTACTGTTTGGGCCGTAGCACACGCCAAAAAGATGACATAACCCACAAGCCAATCGTGACCTTCTCTTGGGAAGCCCAGACGTAAGAGAGAGAGAACAAAGGCTGAACCTGGTCTTAACTTCCAATGCTCCACCCCCCCTCCACGCCACTCCGCCAACCACCAGGATGCCCGGCATCAGAACATTCCAGGCATTCCCGTGATTGGCAGATAGCAGGTTGATTGACATGTCGGACCCCGCGAACACCGGGTACTGGTCAGTACAACACAACCACCACCTAGCCTAACACATAACACACAGCTGTCTGTGCGGGTCGCTACAATATTATTATACTACCAGTGGCTAGATTATCTGTCTAGCCCAGTATAGTCTGCATATTAGATGCAGTAGTTGGTGCACCTGTCCAATCACTGATAGTTCTAGGGGTATTTTGCCAGAGGTTCTCAGCATATATAGGCTGATGCTCTGAATGATACATGGTGTAGGACTGCATCATGTGCTGCACTTCTCAGAAGGACAGTGTTCTGGCCGACCCCGGAGTAGTGGTCAATGCTGTGTTGTGATGGGGTCTAGTAGAGCTGTGTTGTGATGGGCTGGATCTAGTAGAGCTGTGTTGTGATGGCCGGGTCTGGTCGTGCTGTCCTGAGGCGGGTCTGGTCTGGTAAATCTATGCTGTGTTGGGCCTGTTCTAGTAGAGCTGTGTTGTGTTGGGCCTGGTCTAGTAGAGCTGTGTTGTGTTGGGCCTGGTCTAGTAGAGCTGTGTTGTGATGGGGTCTAGTAGAGCTGTGCTGTAATAAGCCTTGTCTGGCTCTTCTCTCCTGAGGATGGTTGAGGTACTGTTGTTTCAGAAGGTGGGGCGGGGGGGTCTCTGTTGCTGGGGTGATGGGTGTTTGGGTCCTTGCCAAGTGTTGCATCTTTTAGGTCCTTGGCAAAGGTTCTGATACTGTCCTGATCAAGATGTACATTATTGTATAAGTGTTCAGATGTCAGAGTGGGGTGGTGAGCCATTGTGACCTTGAGCAGTGAGGCACAGTCCACGGTTATCTGTTGATTTATATTGTCCATACTGTCCTGGGAAGTCTTCTCAATATTGGTTGTTGGAAACATAGCCTGTGCCCGTTCTGCCACACTTCTCACTGCCCTAGATACATTTTCATCTTTGGCAGGAAGGTTGTTTGTGCCAATTTGGATGATGTTGTTATCAGGGGTGTCAATCCTGGTCTGACTGAGTAGCTGCATTTCACTGTCAGTTGTAGGACACCAGAACTTACACACCTGGTGTCTAGGGAATCATCTTTCCTGGACCAAGAACTTCCCATTTGAATCAATACAGATTGTATTTGTGGGTGGTTGTCTGGGCTGGGGCAGACTGGGAGGCTGGTAGGGTAACCTGGGCTGGAGCACACTGGGAGGCTGGTAGCTTGACCTGGGCTGGAGCAGACTGGTAGGCTGGTTGGTTGACCTGGGCTGGAGCAGACTGGGAGGCTGGTAGGGTAACCTGGGCTGGAGCACACTGGGAGGCTGGTAGCTTGACCTGGGCTGGAGCAGGCTGGTAGGCTGGTAAGTTGACCTGGGCTGGAGCAGACTGGGAGGCTGGTTGGTTGACCTGGGCTGGAGCAGACTGGGAGGCTGGTTGGTTGACCTAGGCTGGAGCAGACTGGGAGGCTGGTTGGTTGACCTGGGCTGGAGCAGACTGGGAGGCTGGTAGGTTGACCTGGGCTGGAGCAGACTGGGAGGCTTGTAGGTTGACCTGGGCTGGAACAGACTGGGAGGCTGGTTGGTTGACCTGGGCTGGAGCAGACTGAGAGGCTGGTTGGTTGACCTAGGCTGGAGCAGACTGAGAGGCTGGTTGGTTGACCTAGGCTGGAGCAGACTGGGAGGCTGGTAGGTTGACCTGGGCTGGGGCAGACTGGAAGACAGGTATTCTGACCTGGGCTGGAGCAGACTGGGACGCTGGTTGGCTGACCTGGGCTGGAGCAGACTGGGATGCTGGTAAGTTGACCTGGGCTGGAGCAGACTGGGAGGCTGGTTGGTTGACCTAGGCTGGAGCAGACTGGGAGGCTGGTTGGTTGACCTGGGCTGGAGCAGACTGAGAGGCTGGTTGGTTGACCTGGGCTGGAGCAGACTGAGAGGCTGGTTGGTTGACCTAGGCTGGAGCAGACTGGGAGGCTGGTAGGTTGACCTGGGCTGGGGCAGACTGGGAGGCTGGTAGGTTGACCTGGGCTGGAGCAGACTGGGAGGCTGGTAGGTTGACCTAGGCTGGAGCAGACTGAGAGGCTGGTTGGTTGACCTGGGCTGGAGCAGACTGGGACGCTGGTTGGCTGACCTGGGCTGGAGCAGACTGGGATGCTGGTAAGTTGACCTGGGCTGGAGCAGACTGGGAGGCTGGTAGGTTGACCTGGGCTGGAGCAGTGTCATCAGGCTGTGTGGTGAAGGCCATGCTGGTCTCAGGTTCTGATTGTGTTATGCCAAGCTGGTGGACATGTTCTCTAGATGCAGAGGACATAATGACTCGCTGCTGGTTGAGGGTATCAATGTATCTCTCTCTGCTCTAGCTCCTCTCTCGTTGTGCTCAGATGGTCTCTGAGGTCATCATTTGTCTGACTCAGTTTGTCCATTCTTCTCTCTATTTTAACAACAGATGCTCTGCTCTCCTCCCTGAACTGTTTCATCTCTTCTTTTAGTTTCTGAACAGTGTCCTCCTCTTGAAGCTTGTTCTCTCTGAGTTCTATGACCTCTGCTTCGACTAGACAGAGGGTGTCGTGGAAACGTTGCATAGCAGGTGTTCTTATTGAAATTGACATGTCCTTGACTCTGTCTGCTGCAGGTGAGGTAGGTAGAGGGACACTGAGGGCTTCTTGCTGGGTCACAGAGGCCGTTGGGGCTTGCTTTTCACCGCCATCTCCCTCTACTTTCTCCTCAGTTTCTGAGATGAGTTCAGCTTCTGCTTTTAGGGTAGCAAACATATTCTCTAAATCCTGGCGGCTTGAATCATTGCCTTGTATCAGCACAGTTCCATTATTGTAGAAGTTTACTGTTTGATACGTGTTGTTCTGGTCAGCTTCTTCAAAAATGCTGATCTGACAGACTTGACTAATGCCTCCCTTTTTTTGAGAAAGAGAAATGGTTGTAAATAACCCTTTTCCATGTGTGCCCTCATGTGGTATTAAATATGACATTTGCTCTTGTTTTGCAACTGGTAAGATGTACAAACAGGCATTCATGGTTCTGTCCCATCAACAAACCATGGTTCTGTCCCATCAACAAACCATGGTTCTGTCCCATCAACAAACCATGGTTCTGTCCCATCAACAAACCATGGTTCTGACCCATCAACAAACCATGGTTCTGTCCCATCATCAAACCTTTGACAGCTTTCTCACTTTGGATGTCTGGCGGGTAAACGATTTCCATGGCAACGCTGGTGATGTTGGCTACAATGTTGCGAGTAGCCGAGTCCAACGGTTCCAAAACATGGTTGTGTCTTGTGTTGTATCTAGTGTCTTCAGAGAACAGCATGGCTGTGTTTATACACCTGTCAGCTAAAGGTGTGGCTGAAATAGCCAAATCCACTCATTTGAAGGGGTGTCCACATACTTTTGTGTATATAGTGAAACTTTTTTTAGGAACTTATTTTAGCAACTGGTATACAATCCAGCTAGCTAAGCTAATTGAACAATTCTATCTTAATCTGTTGCATGTTTTGTCTCCCATTCAGTCTTGCATGTAATTTAAATGTATTTAAAAAAAAAAAAAATGTATTTCACTCAACATTTACATTTTATTATTTGTAGGGCCTACTTTCTTTTAGCAGCTGCTGCTCAATTTGGAACTTTCTCCCTCTCGCCCCCCCGTGAGGGTACAAGGCCAACGCAGTAGTTGCCGAGGGTGCAGAAAGTCAGCACCTCAGGAGTAAATGTCAGTTGGCTTTTCATAGCCGATCATTAAGAGTATCTCTACCACTGGGGTGTTAAACAGGCCCCTCATGTAAAAAAAGCATGTGATATATACAGGCTCACAGACATACACCCACAATGTAGAGCAATGTTTACTGTATGTTTACTTCATTATATTTATATGTACTTTATATTTCATGTCCTAGTCATATTTTGTATATATGGCAAATAAAATATAAATATCTCAAACAACTCAAATGAATAATATGTGATATTATAATTTCAAACAACGTTACTCACCAATCCAAAACAGAATCTTCTCCATATAAGAACAGAAACGTTGTCAAAAGATTGGTCACTGTCTGTCTCATCTTGTAGTACTTCACTGTCACTTTCTCGAGCAATCTCATCAATTATATCATGTAGATCTGTATACTTTGTCTTGGTCTTCGATTTTAAAGATTTACTTGCCATATTTACTCTTTGAAACTGCTCTCCAAAAGAAATGCTGCGCGTAACCAAAGTTGGTGCGTCCGGACGAATTTTCCATTGAGAATGGTTGTCGATACGCACGGCTTTCCCACAACAGATAGGCTTCTTGGATAGAACCATCACATGTTGTCATTTACCTGAGCTCATTGGCTATCTAACCAGGTAAATTTCAAGAGGATCAGTGGTCATTGGTCCGAAATACAGTCAATCAATGAAGAACCGATCCAATCAATGGTGCGCAAATAGGTCATTGTTTGCTGGGTTCAAATCACTTCCTTTCGGAAAATAACCATGCGTTGTGGTTGTTCTACTAACAAACAGAGGACTGCATCGACAACAAACAGGACTCGATAAACGTCAGTTTAGATTGAGTAATTACATCGAACATTACATCCAAAGTTGGAGGACACGAAATTTGACGACACAAGCCATTTACAAAATGTTTCAGTTAGGCTATAGAAATGGATTATATGGACAAAACAACACTTTATTGTTTCGTCGTGACCTTTAGTGTTGCCAAAAGAAGAAGATATACAAAGGTAATTGATTAATTTTATTGCTATTTTTGACTTTTGTGAAAAATCTACTTTGCTGTAACTGTACCCAATGTGTTGTCTACTGATCGATAAGCGGATTTGCTGGAAAGTTTTTTGAAATCTGACATGGTGGCTAGATTAGCAAGAGGTTTAGCTTTCAATTGATGTGCTGCACTTCTGATTTAATTGAAGTTAAATATTTTTAATAATGACATATCAGGCAATTTCTGGTCAAACGTTCCCCTAGGGGAATGTTTGTCCTAGACATGTTTTAAGCATGTTCCAGTTTAGGTCGCCTAGCAGCACGAGCTCTGAAGATAGATGGGGGGGCAATCAGTTCTCATTTGGTGTTTTAGAGAGGTGGATTTTTAATAGTAGAAGTTCAAATTGTTTGGGTACAGATCTGGATAGTAGGACAGAACTCTGCATGCTATCTTTGCAGTAGATTGCAACACCGCCCCCTTTGGCAGTTCTATCTTGTCTGAAAATGTTGTAGTTAGGGATGATCATTTCAGAATATTTGGTGGTTTTCCTAAGCCAGGATTCAGACGCAGCTAGAACATCTGGGTTGGCAGAGTGTGCTAAAGCAGTGAATAAAACAAACTTAGGGAGGATGCTTCTAATGTTAACATGCATGAAACCAAGGCTTTTACGGTTACAGAAGTCAACAAACAAGAGCGCATGGGGAATGGGAGTGGAGCAAGGCACTGCACATCTACATCACCAGTGGAACAAATGAGGAGTAGGATAAGGGTACGGCTAAAAGCAATGAGAATTGGTCGTCTAGAACGTCTGGAACAGAGAGTAAAAGGAGGTTTCTGGGGGCGATAAAATAGCATCAAGGTATAATCTACAGACAAAGGTATGGTAGGGTGTGAATACAGTGGAGGTAAACCTAGGTATTGAGTGATGAAGAGAGAGATATTGTCTCTAGAAACATAATTGAAACCAGAAGATGTCATTGCATGTGTGGGTTGTGGAACTAATAGGTTGGATAAGGTATGGTGAGCAGGACTAGAGGCTCTACAGTGAAATAAGCCAATAAACACTAACCAGAACAACAATGGACAAAGCATATTGACATTAAGGAGAGGCATGCTTAGTCGAGTGATCAAAAGGGTCTAGTGAGTAGTGAGGTTGGTTGGGGTCACGGCGATTCAGACAGCTAGCCGGGCCATCGGTAGCAAGCTAGCATAGGCTGGAGGTCTGTTTTTAGCCACCTCGTGCGTTTCCATCGGTAGGATTAGCGGGGTTCCGTGTGGTAGAGGGGATAAATCCAATTCGCAAAAACATAGATATAGTTATAGAGGCCAAAGAAAAAACAACAACAATGTACTGTCTGTGTACCTTCTCTTCCCAACTCACCATCATATACTGTTAATGTGGGGCAATGACAGTCAATTGCAAATGAGTCTGACATAATATCTCTTATCTCACCACCACTAATGAGATGGGTATGCCTGGCTGAGTCAGCGTACCATGAGTTTTAATGCTCAGGGGGAGACTGCAGTACGATTGGTGCTGGAGGGCAGGGATGCCTTCTTATTGGCTCTCAACCAATCGTGCTATTTTTTTATTTATTTTTTCTGCGTTCATAACTTGTTTTGTACATAATGTTGCTGCGACCGTCTCTTATGAGCGAAAAGAGATTCTGGAACTGCGATTGCTCACCTTAAACTGGAAGAAGAGTTATTTTTCAATGAGTTGGACGGGATATACTACTACGACCAGGCCCAGTTATTTGTTATTTGCTGAAAAAGGAAACTGAGATTTTGTGGAAAAAGATCTGGGTGCCTTGTGAGGATCAAGCAATGAGTGGCTAACCTGTCCTTTGCCTTCCATCCTGCTAGCTAACGTTCAATAGCTGGAAAATAAATGGGACGAGCTGAAAGCACGTATATCCTACCAACGGAACATTAAAAAACTGTAATATTCTATGTTTCACCGAATCATGGCTGAACAACGACATTAAAAACATACAGCTGGGGGGTTATACACTCTATTGGCAAGACAGAACAGCAGCCTCTGGTAAGACACGGGGCGGGGGCCTATGCATATATGTGAACAACAGCTGGTGCACAATATCTAATAGTAAGGATCTCAAGGTTTTGCACGCCTGAGGTAGAGTATCTCATGATAAGCTGTAGACCACACTATATACCAAGATAGTTTTAATCTATATTTTTCGTAACTGTCTATTTACCACCACAGGCCGATGCTGGCACTAAAACCGCACTCAATGAGCTGTATACGGCCATAAGCAAACAGGAAAACGCTCATCCAGAGGCGGCGCTCCTCTAAGGTAACCTGCCTAAACGACTCCTGACCCATAGCACTCACGTCTGTAGCCATGAAGTGCTTTGAAAGGCTGGTCGTGGCTCACATCAACACCATCATCCCAGAAACCATAAACCCACTCCAATTTGCATACCGCCCCAACAGATCCACAGATGATGGAATCTCTATTGCACTCCACACTGCCCTTTCCCACCTGGACAAAAGGAACACCTATGTGGGAATGCTGTTCATTGACTACAGCTCAACGTTCAACACCATAGTGCCCTCAAAGCTCATCACTAAGCTATGGACCTTGGGACTAAACACCCCCCTTTGCAACTGGATCCTGGACTTCCTGACGGGCCACCCCCATGTGGTAAGGGTAGGTAACTACACATCCGCCACGCTGATCCTCAACACGGGGGCCCCTCAGGGGTGCGTGTTCAGCCCCCTCCTGTAGTCCCTGTTCACTCATGACTGCACCAACGCCATCATTAAGTTTGCTGAGGAGGTCAGAGACCTGACCGTGTGGTGCCAGGACAACAACCTCTCCTTCAACGCGATCAAGACAAAGGAGATGATTGTGGACTACAGGAAGAAGAGGACCGAGCACGCCTCCATTCTCATTGACGGGCTGTATTGGAGCAGGTTGAGAGCTTCAAGTTCCTTGGTGTCCACATCACCAACAAACTATAACATGGGTCCTCAGATCCTCGAAAGGTTTTACAGCTGCACCATCGAGAGCATCCAGGCAGGCAGTGATCTATTCATTCAAAGACACAATCATGGACTCTCTTACTGACAGTTGAGGCTGCTTTGTGTGATGTATTGTTGTCTCTACCTTATTGCACTTTGTGCTGTTGTCTGTGCCCAATAATGTTTGTACCCTGTTTGTGCTGCTACCATGTTGTGTTGCTACCATGTTGTGTTGCTACCATGTTGTGCTGCTACCATGTTGTGCTGCTACCATGTTGTGTTGCTACCATGTTGTTGTCATGTGTTGCTGCCATGCTATGTTGTTGTCTTAAAACTTCTTGAAACTCCCCAAACCGGATCCGGGTTTGTGACTAAGCCTCAGGCTCATTAGCATAACGCAACGTTAACGATTTCTGAAAATCGCAAATTAAATTAAAATAATGCGTTTGCTCTCAAGCTTAGCCTTTTCTTAACAACACTGTCATCTCAGATTTTCAAAATATGCTTTTGAACCATAGAAATGGACTAATTTGTGTAAGAGTATGCAAAGCTAGCATAGCATTTTGTGTAGCATGTAGCACGCAACATTTTCACAAAAGCCAGATAACCAAATAAATAAAATCATTTACCTTTGAAGAGCTTCTGATGTTTTCAATGAGGAGACTCTCAGTCACATACCAGATGCGCAGTGTTTCCTGAAAGCGTCTGTGTGTAGGAGAAATCGTTCCGTTTTCTACATTGCGCCTGGCTACTGAAACGAACCGAAAATGCAGTCACCTACAAGTAAAACTTTTTCCGGATTAACTACATAATATCGACCGAAACATGGCAAACGTTGTTTGGAATCAGTCCTCAAGGTGTTTTTTCACATATCTCCTCATTGACATGCAGTTCGTGGAAGCTTGCTTTCCTCTCTGTATCCCTTGGAAAAATACTGGCAGGTGACTTTTGCGCACCAATTTCGGCGCAGGACACCGGGCGGACACGTGGTAAATGTGGTCTCTTATGGTCAATCTTCCAATGATCTGCCTACAAATACGTCACAATGCTGCAGACACCTTGGGGAAACGACAGAAAGGGTTGATTCATTCCTCTTGCGTTCACAGCCATATAAGGAGATCATGAAAGACAGAGCCTCAAAAATCCTTGTCATTTCCTGGATGCCATCTCATCTTGGTTTTGCCTGAAGCTCACGTTAAAGGGCACGCACAGAGAAGATCTTTGTATTTCTGGACACGTCAGAGTGTTTTCTTTCGAACAGTAGCAATTATATGCATAGTCGAGCATCTTTTTGTGACAAAACATCTTGTTTAAAACGGGAACGTTTTTCATCCAAAAATGAAATAGCGCCACCATAGATGTAAGAGGTTAAGTCTCTCTTTATGTAGTGTTGTCTCTCTTGTCATGATGCGTGTTTTATCCTATATTATTTATATTTTAATCTCAGCCCCCGCAGGATTTTGGCCTTTTGGTAGACCAT
This sequence comes from Oncorhynchus masou masou, assembly GCF_036934945.1. Taxonomy (NCBI): domain Eukaryota; kingdom Metazoa; phylum Chordata; class Actinopteri; order Salmoniformes; family Salmonidae; genus Oncorhynchus; species Oncorhynchus masou. The sequence continues at coordinate 96,009,715 of NC_088223.1, forward strand.
CATTATAAATAAGAATTTGTTCTGAACTGACTTGCCTAGTTAAATAAAGGTTAAATTAAGAAACTGCTCGGCCTCCAACAGTAAGGCTACAGAGGGTAGTGCGTACGCCCCAGTACATCCAAGCTTCCTGCCATCCCGGACCTGAAACTGAAAAATTGGGCGTGCAAAATTATTCAGCCCCTTTACTTTCAGTGCAGCAAACGCTCTCCAGAAGTTCAGTGAGGATCTCTGAATGATCCAATGTTGACCTCAATGACTAATGATGATAAATACAATCCACCTGTGTGTAATCAAGTCTCCGTATAAATGCACCTGCACTGTGATAGTCTCAGAGGTCCGTTAAAAGCGCAAAGAGCGTCATGAAGAACAAGGAACACCAGGCAGGTCCGAGATACTGTTGTGAAGAAGTTTAAAGCCGGGTTTGGATACAAAAAGATTTCCCAAGCTTTAAACATCCCAAGGAGCACTGTGCAAGCGATATTGAAATGGAAGGCGTATCAGACCACTGCAAATCTACCAAGACCTGGCCGTCCCTCTAAACTTTCAGCTCATACAAGAAGACTGATCAGAGATGCAGCCAAGAGGACCATGATCACTCTGGATGAACTGCAGAGATCTACAGCTGAGGTGGGAGACTCTGTCCATAGGACAACAATCAGTCGTATATTGCACAAATCTGGCCTTTATGGAAGAGTGGCAAGAAGAAAGCCATTTCTTAAAGATATCCATAAAAAGTGTTGTTTAAAGTTTGCCACAAGCCAGCTGGGAGACACACCAAACATGTGGAAGAAGGTGCTCTGGTCAGATGAAACCAAAATTGAACTTTTTGGCAACAATGCAAAACGTTATGTTTGGCGTAAAAGCAACACAGCTCATCACCCTGAACACCCCATCCCCACTGTCAAACATGGTGGTGGCAGCATCATGGTTTGGGCCTGCAAGGAGGAATGGGAAAAAAAATTCAGTCTCTCGATGTGCAAAACTGATAGAGACATACCCCAAGCGACTTACAGCTGTAATCGCAGCAAAAGGTGGCGCGACAAAGTATTAACTTAAGGGGGCTGAATAATTTTGCACGCCCAATTTTTCAGTTTTTGATTTGTTAAAAAAGTTTGAAATATCCAATAAATGTCGTTCCACTTCATGATTGTGTCCCACTTGTTGTTGATTCTTCACAAAAAAATACAGTTTTATATCTTTATGTTTGAAGCCTGAAATGTGGCAAAAGGTCGCAAAGTTCAAGGGGGCCGAATACTTTCGCAAGGCACTGTACATGTACATATTACCAGACATTATCTCGACTAACCGGTGCCCACACACATTGACTCGATACCATATACCCCCTGTATATAGCCTCATTATTGTATTTTTTTTGCTTTAGTTAATTTATTAAATATTTTCTTAACTCCATTGTTGTTTAAGGGCTTGTGAGTAAGCATTTCAAGGTACATTTCACGAATACAACACCTGTTGTATTCGGCGCATGTGACAAATACAATTTGATTCGATTTTTGGCGGTGAATGCAACATTTTTTATTTATTTTTTACATTTTTTATTATTATATATATATTTTATTAACATAAACATAACATCCAGAAAGAAATTGTAAGAAAATAAAGCTAATCCACATTTATATCAATTAAAATACAGACATGTAGCGAATACATTTTTTAAACATTTTGTTTTATATTTTTAATTTTTATTTTACCTATTTAACTAGGCAAGTCAGTTAAGAACAACTTCTTATTTTCAATGACGGCCTAGGGACATTGGGTTAACTGCCTGTTCAGGGGCAGAACGACAGATTTGTACTTTGTCAGCTCTTGGGTTTTAAATTGCATTTTAATGACTCTAAATAGTTTTCCAAATCAGATTTTTAAAAATTAAGATAAGGGGCTTTTTCTTCATACATTTTGATTTGTGTATGAAACATTTTCCTAATAAAATAAAGAGATTTATGACTCACATTCAATTGTGGAATCAGTGTAGTAAAATAATATGTCAAACTTAAAAATGTCATTTTTTGTTTTTAGCTGTTTGCAATTTGAGGCCAAGATATAGTTTGACATCAGTCCAGAGCACTTCACTATATAAACAATGACAGAATAAGTGTTCAATAGATTCAATTTCTAGTTCACAAAAACTGAATTCACTGGTAACATCAGGTGTGTATATATATATATATATATATATATATATATATATATATATATATATATATATATATTTAGACATCAAGCTATTACACGGATAGAATCTATGGATAATCTGAAAGGAGATCTCCATCATTTTGTGTGAAGTGAGCCAAGCACGGTGCCAGTTTACATCAAACGATGAAGCCTAACAAAATATCGCAGAGGGAATAGACTTCCTGTAGAAAATATCCCTTAATTAAACGATTGTTGAATTTCGTATCTAGTAGACCAATGCCATTCACCTGGTTATCGCTTACAATCGGAGATATTCCAAAATATGCATTATTCTGAAGTACATGTTCTATCCCACTAGATATAGCTTTAATAACAGTGTCATATTCCTTGATTGAAACCTCAAAGTTGTATCTCACCATGTAAATAGATTCCCACTAATATTAACTAATTGGCTGACAATGTTCAAACTTCAGGAAAATGTAGACATCGTCCATCGTTTGGGAAGACTTAAGGATCAAGACAAGAGACCGAGGACAACCATCATCCGGTTCACCAACAGATCTACGCGGGATCTTCTCTGGAGGCGAGCGAAGAGCAGATCTACGCGGGATCTTCTCTGGAGGCGAGCGAAGAACAGATCTACGCGGGATCTTCTCTGGAGGCGAGCGAAGAACAGATCTACACGGGATCTTCTCTGGAGGCGAGCGAAGAACTGTGAATTCCTCATCAAGCAAAAATGGAGGTTTACAGAGAATCTGACCACAGCAGACACAGTGACAATAGACACAGCAGACAGCAGACACAGTGACAATAGACAAAGCAGACAGCAGACACAGTGACAATAGACACAGCAGACACAGTGACAAGAGACACAGCAGACAGCAGACACAGTGACAAGAGACACAGCAGACAGCAGACACAGTGACAAGAGACACAGCAATCAGCAGACACAGTGACAAGAGACACAGTGACAAGAGACACAGCAGACAGCAGACACAGTGACAATAGACACAGCAGACACAGTGACAAGAGAGAAACTGTGGCTGATGGTGGCTGCAGCTCGAAAGGAAAACTGCATTTATTTATCTGTGCAAGAATGATCATCAATGGGAAAGAAATGCGGCCAAATCAGAACATTTGAGTGAGAGGCGGAGTCTATCTCGGACAGAACTGTCAGGCCAAAAAACTGATTACCAGGTCCAGGTATTATAAAATGTACACAAACACTTGAATGAGAAAAGGCTGACCCGAGAACTGCTAAACTCAACACTAACTACAGGTGAATAATGAGAAAATGCTGACCTGAGAACTGGTCAACTCAACACTAACTACAGGTGAATAATGAGAAAATGCTGACCCGAGAACTGGTCAACACTAACTACAGGTGAATAATGAGAAAAGGCTGACCCGAGAACTGGTCAACACTAACTACAGGTGAATAATGAGAAAAGGCTGACCCGAGAACTGGTCAACACTAACTACAGGTGAATAACTGCTTATTGTAAAGTCTACACAATGTCTCCCCCTTGTGGCAGTAAGAATACTTTGGTAACTTTATGACCAATATGTTGTTTTTGTTGGAGTGGATAATAATGGGATGGAAATCCTTTTGGGTTACATGTCCGTAGGAAAAGCTGATATTCGCATAACAACGTTGTTGGTTGAAGTGTCTTTATCTCATTGTTCAATCATTGTCGCCGGTATTCGTCATGTACTCAAACGCAAGGCTATTTTCCTGTAATGCAGACTTTTACTTTCTACAAGAGACTCATGCTTGTCCTTCCGATCTATCTTTTTGGAAAAATCAATGGGGTAAAGATATCTGGTTATCATATGGCAACAACCACTCTGCAGGTGTAGCAGTTTGAAGAGATGCATTTAAAGGGAAGGTCATCAGTAGTAAGACTCCCCACTCTGCAGGTGTAGCAGTTTTAAGAGATGCATTTAAAGGGAAGGTCATCAGTAGAAAGACTCCCCACTCTTAATGAAATAAAAAAATAAGGATAGTTTTATTTTTATTATTTCTCCTTTCTTATTGTTATTGGTCACACAAGTTATGGCACTTCACATAAATAAGGATAGTTTTAGGGATATTCATATACAAGACAAAGAGATAAAATGTTCACAATTGGCTGACGACAACACCATTTTTCTGAAAGATCATGCCTTCTCACATGTATCAGGTTTATCTCTTAATATTAGGTGCTATTCTTCTCTTAGGAGAATATAACATATATAATATATAATATAACTCCCAAGTGCAACTGTTGAGGATTTTGTAGCCTCAATACAATGCTAAAATGTACTGGAATGCAGCCCTAGGACAAGGTAACTGGAACAATGTGTCGTTGTTGTCTGGTAAATGTTGTATATCTAATAAGGTGAAAGAAGTATCATACAAACTCATTCATAGAATCTACCCTGTAAAGACCTTTATCATACACAGATTCTAATTAGCTGTTGATAACAAATGTGTATTTTGTGGTTGTGACCCAGAGACTCTTCACCATTTATTTAGGGACTGCTCTTCTGTCAGAAGATTTTGGAGTTAGAAGATTTTATTTTAAAAGAAACGACTATTAATGTTAATTTGAAAGACTGATATTATGTTTTATTTTGAACCAAATGATATGGACCCTGATTGAACTTTCATTGTTCAGTTGTTTATCTTTCCTGGAAGATTCTTTGTCTATAAAATGAAGTGGGCAGAAAACAAACCCCTTTTCACATGATTTAAGATTGATTTCAAAATAATATTTCAATTCTTCAGTAAATGTAAAAACAAAAAAGCAATACGCACCATAAAAGTATTTGACAAATCGAAAATGAATCTCGATTTGTAATACCCGTCTGTTAGGTTTATGTACTCTTGTTTGTATATTTCTGAGGGGGTTTGTATTTGTTGTGTTCAAAATAAAATTAAAAAATAATTAAAACAAATAAATAATAATATATTTTTTTTTAATTAAAAAAATGATGACATGAAACTTCCGCTTTTCTTTTTTAGGCGGGCCGGGCCGTATGACGTATTTCCTGCGACTGTCTCTCGCCAAACCCGCCCAAGTTCGAAAAAAAGAAACATGTCGGGGAGAAGAGCACTTTGCAAAGATTCAAACGTGACATATGAAGTCACCGTCAACGATGGAGTTTATGCTGACTCAACCATCATTAAGGACAACTCTAAACAAGGGAAGTTCGTAGAAGACGATGATAGCGACCCACCGGTCGTCTTTTTCTGCGGTAGTTGCAAGTTGCCTGTGGGTGACTCGCTGTCTTGGGCTGGGAGTGAGGACGAACAAAATCAAATACTGCTGAAACGTAAGTTGCTGGCGGACTACATTGTAGATTTGGATAGTGTGATAGCCTTGGTTGTGTCAGAATACAATGCATTACTCGTTGTCGTGTCTGTTTTGACACTGAACAATGGCATTGAGAAGTGCCCCGCTGCAGCGCCCGGCTTTCCCAGATGTCGAAACGAGGTTCAAATTGTATTTGTCATCTGCGCCGAATACAACAGATGTTGACTTGACCGTGAAGTATTTCACTTTACAGTGGGAGTCCTTTCCCAACAATGCAGAGTTAATTAAAGATGCAAAATGCAGACATCGCTCCGTCTGACATTTCCTGGTTACTACAATTTATAAAAGTTGGCCTCATTTCAGTTCTGTGACAAAACGAACAAGGATAGCATGTAGAGGAGAATCATTTGTACCTTAACTACTGTGAAATATATTTTGCTTCGTCCAAAATAATGTATTTTCAGCTGTTTTGAAACGGATGTACAAAACCAAAAAGTAAAAGATGCTAAAAACGGAAGCTAATCGCGGGAAGCGTGCAGAACAGATCTACCGCTTCTTAGACTTGCTTTCAATGACACATCTGTTACACACTTATGTGCATTTGTTCTGGTCTCCTTAAAGAAAAATGACTTTGCAGATTAGAAATACCATTAATATAACTAACATGATTCGTTAGAATCAGAGCGGTTTGTTTGTTCTACATAATACGTTTTTGGACCCCGAAGAATGATGTCGGACGAGCCGGGCTGCGTTCCGACGGGCTGTCTAACTTCCAGGTACAAATGTATTTATTAAGAATCCTCGTTCGCTGCTGCCGCAAGAGGAACATTGTCCGATGTTGAGATGTGTGTTACTTGAACCTTGTGAAGCATTTATTTGGGTTGCAATTTCTGAGGCTTTGTAACTAATGAACTTATCCTCTGCAGCAGAGGTAACTCTGGGTCTTCCTTTCCTGTGGCGGTCCTCATGAGAGACAGTTTCATCATAGCGCTTGATGGTTTTTGTGACTGCACTTGAAGTAACTTTCAAAGTTGTTTACATCTTCAGGATTAATTGACCGTGTCAAATGTTGGTCGGTCCTCCTGCTGAATGCAGCCCGGCTTGTCCGACGTCATCGGTCCCTACCCATATGAAAGTAGCTACAACAGTGGAATTTGTTGTTTCCTTCAAAATAAAAGTCCCTCCTCCACTTTGATTTGTCACATGTGCAGAATACCACGGGTGTGGATTTAAGCATCAAATGCTTTGCTTACGAGCCCTTCCCAAGGATGCAACGTTAGCTCCATTCTTGTGTATTCTATGTTAATATTTCGCTATCTACAAGGAGTACCAAATGAACCAGTGGAATTATGCCATATTTGGACTAAGTAGTGCTAAACAAGGTTGGAATGTTGCATCATTTAAAATTACAATTCGTTTGACAACTAACAAAACTGTTAATCCCACAGTGGATGTGTTGGACTGTAATTACATCGAGGGTGTGTTGGACTGTAATTACATCGAGGGTGTGTTGGACTGTAATTACATCGAGGGTGTGTTGGACTGTAACTACATCGAGGGTGTGTTGGACTGTAACTACATCGAGGGTGTGTTGGACTGTAACTACATCGAGGGTGTGTTGGACTGTAACTACATTGAGGGTTTTGAAAGTATTCAGACCCCTTGACTTTTTCCACATTTTGTTACTTTACAAATTGAATTTAAAATAGATTAAATTAAAAAAAATACTCTGCAATCTACACACAATACCCCATAAGGACAAAGCAAAAACAAGTTTTGGGGAAATGTTTTTAAATGTATTACAAATAAACAACAGATACCGTATTTACATAAGTATTATACTCTAAATCAAGCTCAGGTGCATCCTGTTTCCATTGATCATCCTTGATGTTTCTATAACTTGGAGTCCACCTGTGGTAAATTCAATTGATTTGGGAAGGCACACACCTGTCTGTATAAGGTCCCACAGTTGACAGTGCATGTCAGAGCAAAAACCAAGCCCTGGGGTTGAAGGAATTGTCCGTAGAGCTCTGAGACACGATTGTGTCGAGGCCCTTTGGGGATTTCTACAACTTGATTGGAGGTCAACTGTGGGCCTTGAGTAGCCCAGCCAGAACCCGGACTTGAACCCGATCGAACATCTCTGGATAGACCTGAAACTAGCTGTGCAGCGACGCTCCTCGTCCAACCTGTGGAGCGTGTGCCAAGCTTGTGTGCCAAGCTTGTAGTGTCATACCCAAGAAGACTTCACGTAGTCACTGCCAAAGTACTAAGTAAAGGGTGTCAATACTTATGTACATGTGATATTTTAATAAATGAACACAATTCTAAACATGTTTTTGCTTAGTCATTATTGGGTATTGTGTGTAGATTGAGGAAAAACCTACTTATTCACATTTTGGTACAACGCTGTAACCTAAAACAAAATGTGGAAAAGGGTAAGAGGTCTGAGTCCGTCCCGAAAGTCGTGTTTATGAACCGTACAGCCCGAACCCTTTTCATGTGTAAAATCCATAGGTATTACACTGCTCAGTAACACCCACAGTACACTACTATGTAGAGTCCACACACACATTACTGTCTTGGGTCTATTGCAGGTCTCTGAAACTACTGTGAAATTAGCCTTATTAGCTCTGAATGATCAATACATGTAATAAATTGACTGGTGAGCTAATGCAGTGGGTTTAATCTAGTTGGTGACCCCTGCCCTACTCAGTGGGTTAGTTAATCTAGGTGATGACCCCTGCCCTGCTCAGTGGGTTAGTTAATCTAGTTGATGACCCCTGCCCTACTCAGTGGGTTAGTTAATCTAGTTGGTGACCCCTGCCCTGCTCAGTGGGTTAGTTAATCTAGTTGGTGACCCTTGCCCTACTCAGTGGGTTAGTTAATCTAGTTGGTGACCCCTGCCCTGCTCAGTGGGTTAGTTAATCTAGTTGGTGACCCCTGCCCTACTCAGTGGGTTAGTTAATCTAGTTGGTGACCCCTGCCCTGCTCAGTGGGTTAGTTAATCTAGTTGGTGACCCCTGCCCTGCTCAGTGGGTTAGTTAATCGAGTTGGTGACCCCTGCCCTGCTCAGTGGGTTAGTTAATCTAGTTGATGACCCCTGCCCTACTCAGTGGGTTAGTTAATCTAGTTGGTGACCCCTGCCCTACTCAGTGGGTTAGTTAATCGAGTTGGTGACCCCTGCCCTGCTCAGTGGGTTAGTTAATCTAGTTGGTGACCCCTGCCATGCTCAGTGGGTTAGTTAATCTAGTTGGTGACCCCTGCCATGCTCAGTGGGTTAGTTAATCTAGTTGGTGACCCCTGCCCTGCTCAGTGGGTTAGTTAATCTAGTTGGTGACCCCTGCCCTACTCAGTGGGTTAGTTAATCTAGTTGGTGACCCCTGCCCTGCTCAGTGGGTTAGTTAATCGAGTTGGTGACCCCTGCCCTGCTCAGTGGGTTAGTTAATCGAGTTGGTGACCCCTGCCCTGCTCAGTGGGTTAGTTAATCTAGTTGGTGACCCCTGCCCTGCTCAGTGGGTTAGTTAATCTAGTTGGTGACCCCTGCCCTGCTCAGTGGGTTAGTTAATCTAGTTGGTGACCGCTGCCCTGCTCAGTGGGTTAGTTAATCTAGTTGGTGACCCCTGCCCTGCTCAGTGGGTTAGTTAATCTAGTTGGTGACTCCTGCCCTGCTCAGTTTGTTAGTTAATCTAGTTGGTGACCCCTGCCCTGCTCAGTGGGTTAGTTAATCTAGTTGGTGACCGCTGCCCTACTCAGTGGGTTAGTTAATCTAGTTGGTGACCCCTGCCCTACTCAGTGGGTTAGTTAATCTAGTTGGTGACCCCTGCCCTGCTCAGTGGGTTAGTTAATCTAGTTGGTGACCCCTGCCCTGCTCAGTGGGTCAGTTAATCTAGTTGGTGACCCCTGCCCTGCTCAGTGGGTTAGTTAATCTAGTTGGTGATCCCTGCCCTGCTCAGTGGGTTAGTTAATCTAGTTGGTGACCCCTGCCCTGCTCAGTGGGTTAGTTAATCTAGTTGGTGACCCCTGCCCTACTCGGCGTTTCTGAATTGACACTAATCTCGCACGCAAAAGTTCGACTCCGTTTTGGGATTTCAGTTTTAATCGTTTATAAAAAAAGTATTTACAATGATCCCCTGTTCCATGTGCCACAGCGAGGGGTACATGATGGAATTGGCCACAAACACATCTTGGATCAGGCTTATGTCTAAGGACAAGACCGATTTGATTTCCTAATTAGATATTGTTCTCCCAATTTCCCAAAGAGACTGAACAATTCCCTCTGTTTTTCTTTCTTTCTTGCAGGTGTCAGTGACAATGTTTTGGTTGGCAAAGAAACTCACTTCTCCGGTACCTGTAAGAAGGATCGAGGCTGGTAAGCGAGCGTAGGTCTGTTAGCGTATGTCTGTTTGTCTAGCTAGCTGCTAATAACCTCTGCCAAATTCCACAATGTTTAACTTCGTCATGGACAGAATGTTCTTATTAAATCGAATCTAATATTAACCCAGAAGTAAAATATTGCGTAATTTGGTCAGCTGTGTGAACTTTCACGTGAACGCGCGTCACGAGCTCGTGGCTTTCTGGCAGACCCCTGACTCATTCCCCTTTTCCAGCTGACAAAATTTGTGACGCCACAGCCCTACCCCATCCTACTGACCATTCTGTCATTCCCCTGTTACAGCCTGAAAGTCCCCCTGACCTGCCGTGTGATACCCCCCCCCGACCTGACCTGCCGTGTGATATCCCCCTGACCTGCCGTGTGATATCCCCCTGACCTGCCGTGTGATATTCCCCCCCCCCCGACCTGCCGTGTGATATTCCCCCCCCTGACCTGCCGTGTGATATTCCCCCCCCGACCTGCCGTGTGATATCCCCCCTGACCTGCCGTGTGATATTCCCCCCTGACCTGCCGTGTGATATTCCCCCCCCCCCCCGACCTGTCGTGTGATATGCCCCCCCCTGACCTGCCGTGTGATATTCCCCCCTGACCTGCCGTGTGATATTCCCCCCCCTGACCTGCCGTGTGATATCTCCCCCCCCCTGACCTGCCGTGTGATATCTCCCCCCCTGACCTGCCGTATGATATTCCCCCTGTTACAGCCTTGAAGTCCCCCTGACCTGTCTTGGCTGCAGCTCTCTGCTTGGCATGGTCTACATCTCTACACCCAGGAAACTGGACCACCTCAGGTCTCTGTTCTGCCTCAATGTGACTGCCATAGAGAGGTGAGTGATGTGGGGGGGGGGGGCAGTCTGAGCAGGACTTAAACCAATGACTGATATAGTTGTAGTACTTACAGTGGGGGAATTTAAACATTGACTGTTAAATATTGGAGATTTACACAATGTTTATGCAGCACGTGTTGTCCTGTTTTCATGGCAACGGGCCACAAATCTTGTTGCTATGATTGATAAACTCCCATTTCTTTTAGTTGAAATACCAACTTTTTTTTTTTATTGTTCATATTCTTTGTAGATCTGTGTGGAAATATGTATCTCTCAGTGTGCTCTCACACCGAGACAACATTACACAGCATCTCTGACACTCAAGATGACAAATCATGTTGCCAGTAGTAACAGCCCCGCTAAAATATTTTGGATGGATTTACGAGACAATAGTTTGTCTATTCTGTTGGCTTTAAAAAAAAAAATGTTTTTAAGTAATTTGTATTGATGTAAAATCATTCTGTGGTCCGTGCAGTTATGTCCTGGGGTCTTCCAGTCAGCAGGTGGCAGCAGTGAGCCCCAAGCAGCAGCCAGTCACTCTGGAGTACAGACAGGCCGTAGAGCGACAGCTGGATGAGGTAACCCTCTTTGAACTGTGAATCTTCCCATTAGTTCACTACTGTTGATCAGGGCTCTGTCATGTGTGTTTGAAGAAGGTATTACTTGCAATGATCTCGTGGTAGTGGATTGGTTAAGACACACCCACATCAAACCACGCCTCTCTCAAAACACCCACCCACATCAAACCACGCCTCTCTCAAAACACCCACCCACATCAAACCACGCCTCTCTCAAAACACCCACCCACATCAAACCACGCCTCTCTCAAAACACCCACCCACATCAAACCACGCCTCTCATCAAAACACCCACCCACATCAAACCACGCCTCTCTCAAAACACCCACCCACATCAAACCACGCCTCTCTCAAAACACCCACCCACATCAAACCACGCCTCTCTCAAAACACCCACCCACATCAAACCACGCCTCTCTCAAAACACCCACCCACATCAAACTACCCCTCTTTACTTTAGTAATTTCATGCCATACATTTATATTGAAGTGAAACTTCAAAGTTGTGCCCATTGATGAGGACATGTTGTCTGGTGGACATCTGGTCTGGTGGAGAGACGTGCCAAACTGGGTCTTCGTTAGCCAATAGAGAGAGACCCGGGACATTGGCCTTCTGGTTAATCAGCTTAATCTACGAACCAATCATCTCCCACAGCAACTTCCTCCTAACCTTCCCTGTACCTCGCAGTCGTGTGATTCGCCAAAAAGTGAAATGACAAGAACTTTACTCAGTACGTCAGTCCTATAGATCCCAGGCTTATAGGCTTGGAGACGAGGTTATTGACGAGCCAATCGTAGACACGAGGTTGATAGAGGAGTTGCCTTGATGGCACACTGGTACTCAGGCTTGTTCTTTGTCTGCTTAGTACCTGTGTTTGTCCACTAGATGGTGGTGTTGCTCAGGAACGCTCGTCAGACACTCCTCGATACTGTACCAGCAGGAACAATAGAATGTCCTTCTCCGTTTGTTTCTGCCTCTGTCTCGCTGTGTGTGTGTGTGTGTGTGTGTGGTCTGACTTAAGGTGTCAGCATGCTTCCCAGCTGAAACAGTTCGGCAGCGTTTGTGCATACATTATGATGATATTTTGGACTCTGCCCGGGGGCTACGGACTCGGGCCGGGGTTTTATCTGCTGTTCCGGCACACCTTTTTCTGGAGGCAAACTGAAGGTCGGAAACCGACGCCCCTTCGTCAGTGATTGGTCAACAGTGGGAATTCTTCAATCAAGTCTTTGCATGAAAACAACAAGTTCTCTCGTTGAACTCTTTCATAGAAAAATACTTCACCAGTCGTCTTAGTTCGATGTCAAATTGTGTCACCTAAGATCTCTTCAGCAAAAATGTAAATTAATGGCCGATTTTCTCGAGTTACGGGATCTTGGATTAATTCTATTTTGAAGAAGTGTATACCGACTACGCCGACTCAAAATGGACAAACTACTATTGCCGCTTTTCAAGCCAAGGTGTTTTAATGCGAACAAACTCGTTAGACTCGACGCCAGCTGAACTGTGACGTGCTCAGACACTTGTTTCTTAATGTATTCTGTCTGAGAGGCAGAGACCATGTTTGGGTTTTCCACCTTGTAAATTTAACGACTTCTCATCCTCTCCTTCCCTCCCTCTCTCCCTCTGTTCTCTATCCCCATCTGTCTCTCCTCCTCCCTCTCCTCTGTCCCTCCCTCCTTCCTCTCTTTCCCCTCCTCCCTCCCTTCTCTCATCTCCCTCCCCTCTTTCCCCCTCTCTAGATTAAGGTGGTGACTCTGTCTATGGGGCAGAGGTTGTTGGTGCTGGAGGGTGACCAGCAGAGTAAAAGTCAGATGTGATGATGCATCTTGACAGTGATGGACCACACTACGTCATGGGGGTGGCCCAGTGAGGTCTCTCATACACACAGTACTAAGTAACTCAACCCTCCCTCCCCACTTTGCCCCCCCCCCCGACGCTTCACCCTCTACCCCCCTTTGTTAGTTCTGATGGGGAACAAACAGCCACAACCTGTTTGTTCCACAAATAGGGTGCCATTTGTGATTAAGTCATTGTTCCCTCCAAGCGGTTTGTGATTTATGTCATGTTGAGACTGTTCTGTGTGTTAGAACTCATAGTTTGGATACTGTTAACTGCTCTCATAGATCACGTGACTCTAAACAAAACATTCAGAAATAGAAACATGTCCTGTTGTCTTAAAGATATGCTTCCATTCTCTTTGTCTATGATGGAATTGTATTCAACACGCATTTTCTGTTTCTGTTTAGTCCTTGACTGAGTTTAGTCTGTTTGAGAAACTGCCCCAAAATGTTGAACCTAATTCCATCATAAATAGCTGGCTAACTCCTTGATCCTGCTTTGTAGTTTCCCCTACTGGACAAGGCTTGTCTGGGGGAAACCAGGCCTTTATATCCCCTACTGGACTAGGCTTGTCTGGGGGAAACCAGGCCTTTATATACCCTACTGGACTAGGCTTGTGTCTGGGGGAAACCAGGCCTTTATATCCCCTACTGGACTAGGCTTGTGTCTGGGAAACCAGGCCTTTATATCCCCTACTGGACTAGGCTTGTGTCTGGGGGAAACCAGGCCTTTATATCCCCTACTGGACTAGGCTTGTCTGGGGGAAACCAGGCCTTTATATCCCCTACTGGACTAGGCTTGTCTGGGGGAAACCAGGCCTTTATATCCCCTACTGGACTAGGCTTGTGTCTGGGGGAAACCAGGCCTTTATATCCCCTACTGGACTAGGCTTGTGTCTGGGGGAAACCAGGCCTTTATATCCCCTACTGGACTAGGCTTGTGTCTGGGGGAAACCAGGCCTTTATATCCCCTACTGGACTAGGCTTGTCTGGGGAAACCAGGCCTTTATATCCCCTACTGGACTAGGCTTGTGTCTGGGGGAAACCAGGCCTTTATATCCCCTACTGGACTAGGCTTGTGTCTGGGGGAAACCAGGCCTTTATATCCCCTACTGGACTAGGCTTGTGTCTGGGGGAAACCAGGCCTTTATATCCCCTACTGGACTAGGCTTGTGTCTGGGGGAAACCAGGCCTTTATATCCCCTACTGGACTAGGCTTGTGTCTGGGAAACCAGGCCTTTATATACCCTACTGGACTAGGCTTGTGTCTGGGGGAAACCAGTCCTTTATATCCCCTACTGGACTAGGCTTGTGTCTGGGGAAACCAGGCCTTTATATCCCCTACTGGACTAGGCTTGTGTCTGGGGGAAACCAGGCCTTTATATCCCCTACTGGACTAGGCTTGTCTGGGGGAAACCAGGCCTTTATATCCCCTACTGGACTAGGCTTGTCTGGGGGAAACCAGGCCTTTATATCCCCTACTGGACTAGGCTTGTCTGGGGGAAACCAGGCCTTTATATCCCCTACTGGACTAGGCTTGTCTGGGGGAAACCAGGCCTTTATATCCCCTACTGGACTAGGCTTGTGTCTGGGAAACCAGGCCTTTATATCCCCTACTGGACTAGGCTTGTGTCTGGGGGAAACCAGGCCTTTATATCCCCTACTGACTTCAATTCAGACATCATTCAAGCTATTATTTTCCACTTTGTTGTTCAAAGTGATTTATATAAATAAAGTTATATAAAACATGATTCCTTTTTGTTTTGGTATTTTTATTTTTTATAGTTGACATTAGAAAGCAGTTTTTCAGGGACAGAAGCACGTGGGTAAGGGGGCGGGGCCGTCTGGTGTTTACATGTTTGCTGTATATTTACCAACAACAGTCTAATGTGCCTCCCTACACAACAGCCCTTGGAGCTGACCTCCCCTCATGTTCCCTCCCCCACCACGCGGTTTCAGTGTGCTGCCATAACAACAGCTAGATTCTAGAGGATGACGTGGTGGTCCAACCAGCTGTATCCACCCGTATCCAGGGGCAGGTTGCTATGGTAATAAAAAAGGAGCGCGTGCTGTGTTTTGCTGAGCGCCTGTTACCATCTCACCAGCGATTTCCAAGGTGAAAAAAAGCCTGTAAGTCAACACACACTCGGGGTGTAGGGGAGGAGACTGGTCTGTCTCACCGAGCCTGATGGGCCTAATCCCTGTGGGTGTGTGAGATGGTGTTTTTAACCCCTCCCTGACTCCCCTCTCCATTCCTCAAGCTCTCGTCACTCTATCGCCCCGTAAACACAACATTATCTGTCCGGACGCGTGGTCTTTGTTCCCAGCAGGACATCTTTTTCTGTTCCCCCAGTAGAGGCTGGGTTGTCTGGGTACAGGCCAGCTGGTGGAGAGGCCAGCTGGGGAGAGGGGAGCTGGTGGAGAGAGCTGTTTCTGCTCCCCCAGTAGAGGCTGAGTTGTCTGGGGAGAGGGGAGCTGGTGGAGAGAGCTGTTTCTGCTCCCCCAGTAGAGGCTGAGTTGTCTGGGGAGAGGGGAGCTGGTGGAGAGAGCTGTTTCTGCTCCCCCAGTAGAGGCTGAGTTGTCTGGGGAGAGGGGAGCTGGTGGAGAGGCCAGCTGGGGAGAGGGGAGCTGGTGGAGAGAGCTGTTTCTGCTCCCCTAGTAGAGGCTGAGCTGTCTGGGTACAGGCCAGCTGGGGACAGTGGAGCTGGTGGAGAGACCTGGATGTGATCTGTTACGACCTCATAAGGCATTAGGGAGGATTATCTTGACTCCCTGGTTGGTTCTTTTGTTTGTTTTGATACATTGAATGGGAATATTGTGAACCCATTTTTTTTACCTCCTGTTTCAGGAAGTGATGTCACTGAGTACTGCCCATAACTATGCCCCCACCTGGGATATGGATGCCTGATGAAGAATTTAAGGGTCAAAACGTTGTTAATAAATATCACCTGGGAGCACGAACAGTGGTGTGTGGCGTTCTCCTTTCTGTTTTCCTGTTTTGTTTATCATGATTTGAGGGCCCATTAATTAATGTGTGAGACGTCAACAGCAACCTAAAGGAAAATCCTCTGCATTAACAGCAGAGTCATATATATTTCCTCAATGAAAACGACGTACTGAGCAAACGTCAAACTGGATTTTTAACAAACTGCTGTACAACCGACCACGTATTCACCCTGCACACCCTAATTGAAAAACAAACCAAAACGAAGACGGTCTTCTCATGCTTGACTTCAAAAAAACCTTTTGACTCAATTTGGAATGAGGGTCTGCTATACAGATTGATGCAATGTGGTGTTTGGGAGGAGAAACATTACATAACATCCATGTACACAAACAAGTGCGGTTAAAATTGTCAAACATTTCTTTCCGCGGGGTCGTGGGGTGAGACAGGGATGCAGCTCGAGTCCCACACTCTTCAACATCGCTACATTAACATCTGCTAACCATGTGTGACAAATACATTTGATTTGATTTATATCAGTGAATTGGCGAGTCTCTCACTCAGTCTGCTAGACCCGGCCTCACCCTACTAGAATCTGAAGTCAAATGTTCTGTTAGGAATAAATAAACAATATAATAATATATTAAATAGAACTGTAACTAAGTCAACTTGTACTCTGTTTTATATCTGATTAATGATGTTTGGGGAAGGTTCTTTCCTGTTTCAGCATGACAACGCCCCAGTGCACAAATCGAGGTCCATACAGAAATGGTTTGTTCAGATCGGTGTGGAGGAACTTGACTGGTCTGCACAGACCCCTAAACTCAACCCCATCGAACACCTTTGGATTTAATTGAAACACTTGACTGCGAGCCAGGACTAATCGCCCAACATTAGTGCCCAAAGTCACTAATGCTCTTATGGTGAATGGAAGTCCCAGCATCAATGTTCTAACATCTAGAGGAAAGCCTTCCCAGAAGAGTGGAGGCTGTTATAGCAGCAATGTTCCAACATCTAGTGGAAAGCCTTCCCAGAAGAGTGGAGGCTGTTATAGCAGCAATGTTCCAACATCTAGTGGAAAGCCTTCCCAGAAGAGTGGAGGCTGTTATAGCAGCAATGTTCCAACATCTAGTGGAAAGCCTTCCCAGAAGAGTGGAGGCTGTTATAGCAGCAATGTTCCAACATCTAGTGGAAAGCCTTCCCAGAAGAGTGGAGGCTGTTATAGTAGCAATGTTCCAACATCTAGTGGAAAGCCTTCCCAGAAGAGTAGAGGCTGTTATAGCAGCAATGTTCCAACATCTAGTGGAAAGCCTTCCCAGAAGAGTGGAGGCTGTTATAGCAGCAATGTTCCAACATCTAGTGGAAAGCCTTCCCAGAAGAGTGGAGGCTGTTATACCAGCAAAGGGGGGACCAACTCCATATTAATGCCCATGATTTTGGAATGAGATGTTCGATGAACAGGTGTCTACATACTTTTGGTCATGTGGTGTATTTCCCTCAGATTACAAAGACCCACAAAGAATTTGAAACCACACCATGTTGATAAACTCCCATATCTACTGGGTGAAATTCCAGTGTGCCATCAGAGCAGCAAGATTTGTGACCTGTTGCCACGAGAAAAGGGCAACCAGTGAAGAACACGCACCATTGTAAATACAACTCATATTTATGCTTATTTATTTTTGTACTTTAACTATTTGTACATCGTTACAACACTGTATATATACATATGACATTTTGAAATCTCTTTTATTTTGGAACTTCTGTGAGTGTAATGTTTACTGTTCAATTTTGTTTATTTCACTTTTTGTTTGTCTCCTCCACTTGCTTAGGCAATGTTTACATATGTTTCCAATGCCAACAAAGCCCTTTGAATTAGAAATGGAGAGAAAGAGCTGTTTGGCTGGTTGAATTGCACTGTGAGATGCAATTATTGCTGTTCCCTCACCCCAGCCTGCCAGTCAACACACTGACTCTCTCTCTCCAAGTCCTCAGGGACTCTGGATGAATAATGCAGAGGTGGTGTCTGAGTGAAACGAGCAGCTTCTCTTTCCATCCCTCCCTCCATTCACCTTCTGAAGCTATGTTGCCATGGAGCTTCTGAAGCAACAGCTCCCAGACAGCCAATTACAGCCTTTCCTGCCTGTAACACCTGGCCAATCACAGCCAGGCCCAATGCTACAGTTACCACAGACGCTGAGCAGCCATTGGCTGAGAGCTGCCTTCTGATTGGTTTTCCTACTGGCGTTATTGAGGGATAGTGTCTGAGGGAGTGCCACCTGTGAGCTAACAGACCGGTTTGCTTCCCAAATGGCTCCCGAGTCACCATACGGCCCTGGTCAAAAGCAGGACTACATAGGGAATAGGGCTGTAGTATAAAGTAGTGCACTATATAGGGCTGTAGTATAAAGTAGTGCACTATATAGGGAATAGGGCTGTAGTATAAAGTAGTGTTTTATATAGGAAATAGGGCTGTAGTATAAAGTAGTGCACTATATAGGGAATAGGGCTGTAGTATAAAGTAGTGCACTACATAGGGAATAGGGCTGTAGTATAACGTAGTGCACTATATAGGGAATAGGGATGTAGTATAAAGTAGTGCACTATATAGGGAATAGGGCTGTAGTATAATGTAATTCCCTATATAGGGAATAGGGCTGTAGTATAATGTAGTGTCCTATATAGGGAATAGGGCTGTAGTATAAAGTAGTGCCCTATATAGGGAATAGGGCTGTAGTATAAAGTAGTGCCCTATATAGGGAATAGGGCTGTAGTATAAAGTAGTGCACTACATAGGAAATAGGGCTGTAGTATAACGTAGTGCACTATATAGGGAATAGGGATGTAGTATAAAGTAGTGCACTATGTAGGGAATAGGGCTGTAGTATAATGTAATTCCCTATGTAGGGAATAGGTGCTGTAGTATAATGTAGTGCCCTTTATAGGGAATAGGGCTGTAGTATAATGTAATTCCCTATATAGGGAATAGGGCTGTAGTATAATGTAATTCCCTATGTAGGGAATAGGGCTGTAGTATAAAGTAGTGCCCTATATAGGGAATAGGGCTGTAGTATAATGTAATTCCCTATATAGGGAATAGGGCTGTAGTATAATGTAATTCCCTATATAGGGAATAGGGCTGTAGTATAATGTAATTCCCTATATAGGGAATAGGGCTGTAGTATAAAGTAGTGCCCTATATAGGGAATAGGGCTGTAGTATAATGTAATTCCCTATATAGGGAATAGGGCTGTAGTATAAAGTAGTGCCCTATATAGGGAATAGGGCTGTAGTATAATGTAATTCCCTATATAGGGAATAGGGCTGTAGTATAATGTAATTCCCTATATAGGGAATAGGGCTGTAGTATAATGTAATTCCCTATATAGGGAATAGGGCTGTAGTATAATGTAATTCCCTATATAGGGAATAGGGCTGTAGTATAATGTAATTCCCTTTATAGGGAATAGGGTGCCATCTGGTTTTAACATTATCCGCAACACTAATTATATACTGGATTCTTGACATATCTCACTATCTACTGCTGTACATGTCGTTCTGCTATATCTACTCTGTACATATCATTCTAGTATATCTACGCTGTACATATCATTATAGTATATCTACAGCTGTACATATCATTCTAGTATATCTACTGCTGTACATATCATTCCTGGTATATCTACTCTGTACATATCATTCCTGGTATATCTACTCTCTACATATCATTGCTAGTATATCTACTGCTGTACATGTTGTTCTGCTATATCTACTCTGTACATATCATTCTAGTATATCTACTCTGTACATATCATTCCTAGTATATCTACTCTGAACATATCATTGCTAGTATATCTACTGCTGTACATGTTGTTCTGCTATATCTACTCTGTACATATCATTCTAGTATATCTACTCTCTACATATCATTCTAGTATATCTACTCTGTACATATCATTCTAGTATATCTACTGCTGAACATATCATTCTAGTATATCTACTCTGTACATATCATTGCTAGTATATCTACTCTGAACATATCATTGCTAGTATATCTACTGCTGTACATGTTGTTCTGCTATATCTACTGCTGTACATATCATTCCTAGTATATCTACTCTGTACATATCATTCCTAGTATATCTACTCTGTACATATCATTCCTAGTATATCTACTCTGTACATATCATTCTAGTATATCTACAGCTGTACATATCATTCTAGTATATCTACAGCTGTACATATCATTCTAGTATATCTACTGCTGTACATATCATTCTAGTATATCTACTGCTGTACATATCATTCCTAGTATATCTACTCTGTACATATCATTCTAGTATATCTACTGCTGTACATATCATTCCTAGTATATCTACTCTGTACATATCATTCTAGTATATCTACAGCTGTACATATCATTCTAGTATATCTACTGCTGTACATATCATTCTAGTATATCTACTCTGTACATATCATTCCTGGTATATCTACTCTGTACATATCATTCTAGTATATCTAGTGTAAATTAATCTGGTGTAGATACTCATAGATTGCATCTGTTTTGCTGTTTAGGTTGTTTATCGGTTTAATAATTTGTGTACTTTGTTTGACATTTTACTTGATTGTTACAGCTAGTAACAAACATTTTGCTGCCCTGTGTGTACGCTAAATTTTAATCATATTTTGATTTTATTGACTAGTTCATGAGTGTCTGCCCCATCCTCTCTCTGCGTTTCCATGAGTGTGTCAGCGTACTGTGGGTTGGTTGTCTGTTTCTCTCAGACACAAAGGCAGTCCCAGAACCTATGCCACCACCCTGCGTTGTGTGTGTGTGTGTGTGTGTGTGTGTGAGAGAGAGAGGAGGGAGATGGGCAGAGAGAAAGACGGACGGAGAGGCAGACAGGGAGAGAGCAAGAGGCAGGCGGAAACATAGGGAGTGAAAGAGAGCGAGAGAAAGACAGAGCCAGGGAGGGGTAGAGGGAGGAGGAGACAGGGGGTAAAGGGAGGAGGAGACAACCAGGGAGGGGTAGAGGGAGAAAGAGACAGCCAGGGAGGGGTAGAGGGAGAAGGTGATGGGGTAGAGGGAGGAGGAGACAGCCAGGGAGGGGTTGAGGGAGAAAGACAGCCAGGGAGGGGTAGAGGGAGAGGGAGAAGGAGACAGCCAGGGAGGGGTAGAAGGAGAAGGAGACAGCCAGGGAGGGGTTGAGGGAGAAAGAGACAGCTAGGGAGGGGTAGAGGGAGAAGGAGACAGGGTTTAGAGGGAGAAGGAGACAGCCAGGGAGGGGTTGAGGGAGAAAGAGACAGGGGGTAGAGGGAGAAGGAGACAGCCAGGGAGGGGTAGAAGTAGAAGGAGACAGCCAGGGAGGGGTAGAGGGAGAAGGAGACAGCCAGGGAGGGGTTGAGGGAGAAAGAGACAGGGGGTAGAGGGAGAAGGAGACAGCCAGGGAGGGGTAGAAGGAGAAGGAGACAGCCAGGGAGGGGTAGAGGGAGAAGGAGACAGCCAGGGAGGGGTAGAGGGAGAAGGAGACAGCCAGGGAGGGGTAGAGGGAGAAGGAGACAGCCAGGGAGGGGTAGAGGGAGAAGGAGACAGCCAGGGAGGGGTAGAGGGAGAAGGAGACAGCCAGGGAGGGGTAGAGGGAGAAGGAGACAGCCAGGGAGGGGTAGAGGGAGAAGGAGACAGCCAGGGAGGGGTAGAGGGAGAAGGAGACAGCCAGGGAGGGGTAGAGGGAGAAGGAGACAGCCAGGGAGGGGTAGAGGGAGAAGGAGACAGCCAGGGAGGGGTAGAGGGAGGAGGAGACAGCCAGGGAGGGGTAGAGGGAGAAGGAGACAGCCAGGGAGGGGTAGAGGGAGAGAAAGAGAGACCCACAAAGGGAGCGAGGGAGAGAAAGAGAGACCCACAAAGGGAGCGAGGGAGAGATGGAGGGAGAGACAGGCAGACATAGAGAAGGAGAGATGGACAGATGACTGAAAACAGGATTAGTGTGGTCGGGTTTTATGGCTGAACATGTTGACAGATGAGAAGCCGGGTCCGGTCTGGTACACCGTAAGTTTGAAGTACACAGTACGTGGTTAGTGACCAGTGTTTAACACTAATGATGACCGAAGGAAAACCTCTGTCCTTAGGAGGAAGCTTGAAGTGCTGGGCACCTTGTTATGACATTATCTGAATTGGACCAACGGAGGAGCGGCTTCTATGGAGGAACCTTGAATGTCCTTTGAGCTAGCTAGCTAGCTAACAAGCTTGTGTGTGCAGAGCGATACCAGGTTTAAAAACACGTCTTCCCTTTTTTGCAGTTAGTAAATCCAACGTGAATCGTGATATCGAGGCCTGCAGTATCCTTAACTAGCATTGAAAAAGTTCATCCATTCTTCTCTAGCTAATTAAAAATCTCTCACTCTTCGGAATCACACATGTCAGGTCAGTAGCCTATGGTAACGTCAGGTCAGTAACCTATGGTAACGTCAGGTCAGTAACCTATGGTAACGTCAGGTCAGTAACCTATGGTAACGTCAGGTCAGTAGCCTATGGTAACGTCAGGTCAGTAGCCTATGGTAACGTCAGGTCAGTAGCCTATGGTAACGTCAGGTCAGTAGCCTATGGTAACGTCAGGTCAGTAGCCTATGGTAACGTCAGGTCAGTAGCCTATGGTAACGTCAGGTCAGTAGCCTATGGTAACGTCAGGTCAGGTCAGTAACCTATGGTAATGTCAGGTCAGTACAGTAACCTATGGTAACGTCAGGTCAGTAGCCTATGGTAACGTCAGGTCAGTAGCCTATGGTAACGTCAGGTCAGTAGCCTATGGTAACGTCAGTTCAGTACAGTAACCTATGGTAACGTCAGGTCAGTAGTCAGGTCAGTAGCCTATGGTAACGTCAGGTCAGTAGCCTATGGTAACGTCAGGTCAGTAGCCTATGGTAAGCCTATGGTAACGTCAGGTCAGTAGCCTATGGTAACGCCAGGTCAGTAGCCTATGGTAACGTCAGGTCAGTAGCCTATGGTAACGTCAGTCAGTAACCTATGGTAACGTCAGGTCAGTAGCCTATGGTAACGTCAGGTCAGTAGCCTATGGTAACGTCAGGTCAGTAGCCTATGGTAACGTCAGGTCAGTAGCCTATGGTAACGTCAGGTCAGTAGCCTATGGTAACGTCAGGTCAGTAGCCTATGGTAACGTCAGGTCAGTAGCCTATGGTAACGTCAGGTCAGTAACCTATGGTAACGTCAGGTCAGTAGCCTATGGTAACGTCAGGTCAGTAGCCTATGGTAACGTCAGGTCAGTAGCCTATGGTAACGTCAGGTCAGTAGCCTATGGTAACGTCAGGTCAGTATGGTAACGTCAGGTCAGTAACCTATGGTAACGTCAGGTCAGTAGCCTATGGTAGCGCCAGGTCAGTAGCCTATGGTAACGTCAGGTCAGTAGCCTATGGTAACGTCAGGTCAGTAGCCTATGGTAACGTCAGGTCAGTAGCCTATGGTAACGTCAGGTCAGTAACCTATGGTAACGTCAGGTCAGTAGCCTATGGTAACGTCAGGTCAGTAGCCTATGGTAACGTCAGGTCAGTAGCCTATGGTAACGTCAGGTCAGTAGCCTATGGTAACGTCAGGTCAGTAACCTATGGTAACGTCAGGTCAGTAGCCTATGGTAACGTCAGGTCAGTAGCCTATGGTAACGTCAGGTCAGTAGCCTATGGTAACGTCAGGTCAGTAGCCTATGGTAACGTCAGGTCAGTACAGTAACCTATGGTAACGTCAGGTCAGTAGCCTATGGTAACGTCAGGTCAGTAGCCTATGGTAACGTCAGGTCAGTAGCCTATGGTAACGTCAGGTCAGTAGCCTATGGTAACGTCAGGTCAGTAGCCTATGGTAACGTCAGGTCAGTAGCCTATGGTAACGCCAGGTCGTAGCCAGGTCAGTAGCCTATGGTAACGTCAGGTCAGTAACCTATGGTAACGTCAGGTCAGTAGCCTATGGTAACGTCAGGTCAGTAGCCTATGGGTCAGGTCAGCCTATGGTAACGTCAGGTCAGTAGCCTATGGTAACGTCAGGTCAGTAGCCTATGGTAACGTCAGGTCAGTAGCCTATGGTCAGGTCAGTAGCCTATGGGTCAGGTCAGTAGCCTATGGTAACGTCAGGTCAGTAGCCTATGGTAACGTCAGGTCAGTAACCTATGGTAACGTCAGGTCAGTACAGCCTATGGTAACGTCAGGTCAGTAGCCTATGGTAACGTCAGGTCAGTAGCCTATGGTAACGTCAGGTCAGTAGCCTATGGTAACGTCAGGTCAGTAGCCTATGGTAACGTCAGGTCAGTAGCCTATGGTAACGTCAGGTCAGTAGCCTATGGTAACGTCAGGTCAGTAGCCTATGGTAACGTCAGGTCAGTAGCCTATGGTAACGTCAGGTCAGTAACCTATGGTAACGTCAGGTCAGTAACCTATGGTAACGTCAGGTCAGTACAGTAACCTAGGTCAGGTCAGTAGCCTATGGTAACGTCAGGTCAGTAGCCTATGGTAACGTCAGGTCAGTAGCCTATGGTAACGTCAGGTCAGTAGCCTATGGTAACGTCAGGTCAGTAGCCTATGGTAACGTCAGGTCAGTAGCCTATGGTAACGTCAGGTCAGTAGCCTATGGTAACGTCAGGTCAGTAACCTATGGTAACGTCAGGTCAGTAGCCTATGGTAACGTCAGGTCAGTAACCTATGGTAACGTCAGGTCAGTAGCCTATGGTAACGTCAGGTCAGTAGCCTATGGTAACGTCAGGTCAGTAGCCTATGGTAACGTCAGGTCAGTAGCCTATGGTAACGTCAGGTCAGTAGCCTATGGTAACGTCAGGTCAGTAGCCTATGGTAACGTCAGGTCAGTAGCCTATGGTAACGTCAGGTCAGTAGCCTATGGTAACGTCAGGTCAGTAGCCTATGGTAACGTCAGGTCAGGTCAGTAGCCTATGGTAACGTCAGGTCAGGTCAGTAGCCTATGGTAACGTCAGGTCAGTACAGTAACCTATGGTAACGTCAGGTCAGTAGCCTATGGTAACGTCAGGTCAGTAGCCTATGGTAACGTCAGGTCAGTAGCCTATGGTAACGTCAGTTCAGTACAGTAACCTATCGTAACGTCAGGTCAGTAGCCTATGGTAACGTCAGGTCAGTAGCCTATAGTAACGTCAGGTCAGTAGCCTATGGTAACGCCAGGTCAGTAGCCTATGGTAACGTCAGGTCAGTAGCCTATGGTAACGTCAGGTCAGTAGCCTATGGTAACGTCAGGTCAGTAGCCTATGGTAACGTCAGGTCAGTAGCCTATGGTAACGTCAGGTCAGTAGCCTATGGTAACGTCAGGTCAGTAACGCCAGGTCAGTAGTAGCCTATGGTAACGTCAGGTCAGTAGCCTATGGTAACGTCAGGTCAGTAGCCTATGGTAACGTCAGGTCAGTACCTATGGTAACCAGGTCAGTACAGTAGCCTATGGTAACGTCAGGTCAGTAGCCTATGGTAACGTCAGGTCAGTAGCCTATGGTAACGTCAGGTCAGTAGCCTATGGTAACGTCAGGTCAGTAGCCTATGGTAACGTCAGGTCAGTAGCCTATGGTAACGTCAGGTCAGTAGCCTATGGTAACGTCAGGTCAGTAACCTATGGTAACGTCAGGTCAGTACAGTAGCCTATGGTAACGTCAGGTGTAGCCTATGGTAACGTCAGGTCAGTAGCCTATGGTAGCGTCAGGTCAGTAGCCTATGGTAACGTCAGGTCAGTAGCCTATGGTAACGTCAGGTCAGTAACCTATCGTAACGTCAGGTCAGTAACCTATGGTAACGTCAGGTCAGTAGCCTATGGTAACGTCAGGTCAGTAGCCTATGGTAACGTCAGGTCAGTAGCCTATGGTAACGTCAGGTCAGTAGCCTATGGTAACGTCAGGTCAGGTCAGTAGCCTATGGTAACGTCAGGTCAGTAGCCTATGGTAACGTCAGGTCAGTAGCCTATGGTAACGTCAGGTCAGTAGCCTATGGTAACAGGTCAGTAGCCTAGGTCAGGTCAGTAGCCTATGGTAACGTCAGGTCAGTAGCCTATGGTAACGTCAGGTCAGTAGCCTATGGTAACGTCAGGTCAGTAGCCTATGGTAACGTCAGGTCAGTAGTACCTATGGTAACGTCAGGTCAGTAGCCTATGGTAACGTCAGGTCAGTAGCCTATGGTAACGTCAGGTCAGTAGCCTATGGTAACGTCAGGTCAGTCTATGGTAACGTCAGGTCAGTAGCCTATGGTAACGTCAGGTCAGTAGCCTATGGTAACGTCAGGTCAGTAGCCTATGGTAACGTCAGGTCAGTAACCTATGGTAACGTCAGGTCAGTAGCCTATGGTAACGCGTCAGGTCAGTAGCCTATGGTGCGTCAGGTCAGTAGCCTATGGTAACGTCAGGTCAGTAGCCTATGGTAACGTCAGGTCAGTAGCCTATGGTAACGTCAGGTCAGTAGCCTATGGTAACGTCAGTCAGTCAGTAGCCTATGGTAACCAGGTCAGTAGCCTATGGTAAGCGTCAGGTCAGTAACCTATGGTAACGTCAGGTCAGTAGCCTATGGTAACGTCAGGTCAGTAGCCTATGGTAACGTCAGGTCAGTAGCCTATGGTAACGTCAGGTCAGTAGCCTATGGTAACGTCAGGTCAGTAGCCTATGGTAACGTCAGGTCAGTCAGTAGCCTATGGTAACGTCAGGTCAGTAGCCTATAACGTCAGGTCAGTAACCTATGGTAACGTCAGGTCAGTAGCCTATGGTAACGTCAGGTCAGTAGCCTATGGTAACGTCAGGTCAGTAGCCAGTCAGGTCAGTAGCCTATGGTAACGTCAGGTCAGTAACCTATGGTAACGTCAGGTCAGTAGCCTATGGTAACGTCAGGTCAGTAGCCTATGGTAACGTCAGGTCAGTAGCCTATGGTAACGTCAGGTCAGTAGCCTATGGTAACGTCAGGTCAGTAGCCTATGGTAACGTCAGGTCAGTAACCTATGGTAACGTCAGGTCAGTAGCCTATGGTAACGTCAGGTCAGTAGCCTATGGTAACGTCAGGTCAGTAGCCTATGGGTCAGGTCAGTAGCCTATGGTAACGCAGGTCAGTAGCCTATGGTAACGTCAGGTCAGTAGCCTATGGTAACGTCAGGTCAGTAGGTCAGTAGCCTATGGTAACGTCAGGTCAGTAGCCTATGGTAGCGTCAGGTCAGTAGCCTATGGTAACGTCAGGTCAGTAGCCTATGGTACGTCAGGTCAGTAGCCTATGGTAACGTCAGGTCAGTAGCCTATGGTAACGTCAGGTCAGTAGCCTATGGTAACGTCAGGTCAGTCTATGGTAGGTCAGGTCAGTAGCCTATGGTAACGTCAGGTCAGTAGCCTATGGTAACGTCAGGTCAGTAGCCTATGGTAACGTCAGGTCAGTAGCCTATGGTAACGTCAGGTCAGTAGCCTATGGTAACGTCAGGTCAGTAGCCAGCGTCAGGTCAGTCAGGTCAGTAACCTATGGTAGCGTCAGGTCAGTAGCCTATGGTAACGTCAGGTCAGTAGCCTATGGTAACGTCAGGTCAGTAACCTATGGTAACGTCAGGTCAGGTCAGGTCAGTAGCCTATGGTAACGTCAGGTCAACCTATGGTAACGTCAGGTCAGTAGCCTATGGTAACGTCAGGTCAGTAGCCTATGGTAACGTCAGGTCAGTCAGTAACCTATGGTAACGTCAGGTCAGTAGCCTATGGTAGCGTCAGGTCAGTAGCCTATGGTAACGTCAGGTCAGTAACCTATGGTAACGTCAGGTCAGTAACCTATGGTAACGTCAGGTCAGTAGCCTATGGTACGCGTCAGGTCAGTAGCCTATGGTAACGTCAGGTCAGTAGCCTATGGTAACGTCAGGTCAGTAGCCTATGGTACGTCAGGTCAGTCAGTACAGTAACCTATGGTAACGTCAGGTCAGTAGCCTATGGTAACGTCAGGTCAGTAACCTATGGTAACGTCAGGTCAGTAGCCTATGGTAGCGTCAGGTCAGTAGCCTATGGTAACGTCAGGTCAGTAGCCTATGGTAACGTCAGGTCAGTAGCCTATGGTAGCCAGGTCAGTAGCCTATGGTAACGTCAGGTCAGTAGCCTATGGTAACGTCAGGTCAGTAGCCTATGGTAACGTCAGGTCAGTAGCCTATGGTAGCGTCAGGTCAGTAGCCTATGGTAACGTCAGGTCAGTAGCCTATGGTAACGTCAGGTCAGTAGCCTATGGTAACGTCAGGTCAGTAGCCTATGGTAACGTCAGGTCAGTAACCTATGGTAACGTCAGGTCAGTAGCCTATGGTAACGTCAGGTCAGTAGCCTATGGTAACGTCAGGTCAGTAGCCTATGGTAACGTCAGGTCAGTACAGTAGCCTATGGTAACGTCAGGTCAGTAGCCTATGGTAACGTCAGGTCAGTAGCCTATGGTAACGTCAGGTCAGTAGCCTATGGTAACGTCAGGTCAGTAGCCTATGGTAACGTCAGGTCAGTAGCCTATGGTAACGTCAGGTCAGTACAGTAGCCTATGGTAACGTCAGGTCAGTAACCTATGGTAACGTCAGGTCAGTAGCCTATGGTAACGTCAGGTCAGTAACCTATGGTAACGTCAGGTCAGTAGCCTATGGTAACGTCAGGTCAGTAGCCTATGGTAACGTCAGGTCAGTAGCCTATGGTAACGTCAGGTCAGTAGCCTATGGTAACGTCAGGTCAGTACAGTAACCTATGGTAACGTCAGGTCAGTAGCCTATGGTAACGTCAGGTCAGTAACCTATCGTAACGTCAGGTCAGTAACCTATGGTAACGTCAGGTCAGTAGCCTATGGTAACGTCAGGTCAGTAGCCTATGGTAACGTCAGGTACAGTAGCCTATGGTAACGTCAGGTCAGTAGCCTATGGTAACGTCAGGTCAGTAGCCTATGGTAACGTCAGGTCAGTAGCCTATGGTAACGTCAGGTCAGTAGCCTATGGTAACGTCAGGTCAGTAGCCTATGGTAACGTCAGGTCAGTAGCCTATGGTAACGTCAGGTCAGTAGCCTATGGTAACGTCAGGTCAGTAGCCTATGGTACGCAGGTCAGTCAGTAGCCTATGGTAGCGTCAGGTCAGTAGCCTATGGTAACGTCAGGTCAGTAACCTATGGTAGCGTCAGGTCAGTAGCCTATGGTAACGTCAGGTCAGTAGCCTATGGTAACGTCAGGTCAGTAGCCTATGGTAACGTCAGGTCAGTAGCCTATGGTAACGTCAGGTCAGTAGCCTATGGTAACGTCAGGTCAGTAGCCTATGGTAGCGTCAGGTCAGTAGCCTATGGTAACGTCAGGTCAGTAGCCTATGGTAACGTCAGGTCAGTAGCCTATGGTAACGTCAGGTCAGTAGCCTATGGTAACGTCAGGTCAGTAGCCTATGGTCGTCAGGTCAGTAACCTATGGTAACGTCAGGTCAGTAGCCTATGGTAACGTCAGGTCAGTAGCCTATGGTAACGTCCAGGTCAGTAGCCTATGGTAACGTCAGGTCAGTAGCCTATGGTAGCCAGGTCAGTAGCCTATGGTAACGTCAGGTCAGTAACCTATGGTAACGCAGGTCAGTAGCCTATGGTAACGTCAGGTAACCTATGGTAACGTCAGGTCAGTAGCCTATGGTAACGTCAGGTCAGTACCTATGGTAACGTCAGGTCAGTAGCCTATGGTAACGTCAGGTCAGTAACCTATGGTAACGTCAGGTCAGTAGCCTATGGTAACGTCAGGTCAGTAACCTATGGTAACGTCAGGTCAGTAGCCTATGGTAACGTCAGGTCAGTAGGTCATTAACCTATGGTAACGTCAGGTCAGTAACCTATGGTAACGTCAGGTCAGTAGCCTATGGTAACGTCAGGTCATTAACCTATGGTAACGTCAGGTCAGTAACCTATGGTAACGTCAGGTCAGTAACCTATGGTAACGTCAGGTCAGTACAGTAACCTATGGTAACGTCAGGTCAGTAGCCTATGGTAACGTCAGTTCAGTACAGTAACCTATGGTAACGTCAGGTCAGTAGCCTATGGTAACGTCAGGTCAGTAACCTATGGTAACGTCAGGTCAGTAACCTATGGTAACGTCAGGTCAGTAGCCTAGTAACCTATGGTCAAGCCTATGGTCAGGTCAGTAGCCTATGGTAACGTCAGGTCAGTAGCCTATGGTAACGTCAGTTCAGTCAGTAGCCTATGGTAACGTCAGGTCAGTAACCTATGGTAGCCGTCAGGTCAGTAACCTATGGTAACGTCAGGTCAGTAGCCTATGGTAACGTCAGGTCAGTAGCCTATGGTCAGTCAGTAGCCTATGGTAACGTCAGGTCAGTAGCCTATGGTAAAGTCAGGTCAGTAGCCTATGGTAACGTCAGGTCAGTAGCCTATGGTAACGTCAGGTCAGTAGTCTATGGTAACGTCAATTCAGTACAGTAACCTATGGTAACGTCAGGTCAGTAGCCTATGGTAACGTCAGGTCAGTAACCTATGGTAACGTCAGGTCAGTAACCTATGGTAACGTCAGGTCAGTAGCCTATGGTAACGTCAGGTCAGTAGCCTATGGTAACGTCAGGTCAG
Source organism: Oncorhynchus masou masou (assembly GCF_036934945.1). NCBI lineage: Eukaryota > Metazoa > Chordata > Actinopteri > Salmoniformes > Salmonidae > Oncorhynchus > Oncorhynchus masou. The sequence goes on from NC_088223.1 coordinate 96,040,321, forward strand.
TAGCCTATGGTAACGTCAGGTCAGTAGCCTATGGTAACGTCAGGTCAGTAGCCTATGGTAACGTCAGGCCAGTATAGTTTTGTAACGTCAGGTCAGTAGCCTATGGTAACGTCAGGTCAGTAGCCTATGGTAACGTCAGGTCAGTAACCTATGGTAACGTCAGGTCAGTAGCCTATGGTAACGTCAGGTCAGTAGCCTATGGTAACGTCAGGTCAGTAGCCTATGGTAACGTCAGGTCAGTAGCCTATGGTAACGTCAGGTCAGTAGCCTATGGTAACGTCAGGTCAGTAGCCTATGGTAACGTCAGGTCAGTAGCCTATGGTAGCGTCAGGTCAGTAGCCTATGGTAACGTCAGGTCAGTAGCCTATGGTAACGTCAGGTCAGTAGCCTATGGTAACGTCAGGTCAGTAACCTATGGTAACGTCAGGTCAGTAACCTATGGTAACGTCAGGTCAGTAGCCTATGGTAACGTCAGGTCAGTAGCCTATGGTAACGTCAGGTCAGTAGCCTATGGTAACGTCAGGTCAGTAGCCTATGGTAACGTCAGGTCAGTAGCCTATGGTAACGTCAGGTCAGTAGCCTATGGTAACGTCAGGTCAGTAACCTATGGTAACGTCAGGTCAGTAGCCTATGGTAACGTCAGGTCAGTAACCTATGGTAACGTCAGGTCAGTAACCTATGGTAACGTCAGGTCAGTAACCTATGGTAACGTCAGGTCAGTAGCCTATGGTAACGTCAGGTCAGTAGCCTATGGTAACGCCAGGTCAGTAGCCTATGGTAACGTCAGGTCAGTACAGTAACCTATGGTAACGTCAGGTCAGTAGCCTATGGTAACGTCAGGTCAGTAACCTATGGTAACGTCAGGTCAGTAACCTATGGTAACGTCAGGTCAGTAGCCTATGGTAACGTCAGGTCAGTAGCCTATGGTAACGTCAGGTCAGTAGCCTATGGTAACGTCAGGTCAGTAGCCTATGGTAACGTCAGGTCAGTAGCCTATGGTAACGTCAGGTCAGTAACCTATGGTAACGTCAGGTCAGTAGCCTATGGTAACGTCAGGTCAGTAGCCTATGGTAACGTCAGGTCAGTACAGTAGCCTATGGTAACGTCAGGTCAGTAGCCTATGGTAACGTCAGGTCAGTAACCTATGGTAACGTCAGGTCAGTAACCTATGGTAACGTCAGGTCAGTAGCCTATGGTAACGTCAGGTCAGTAGCCTATGGTAACGTCAGGTCAGTAGCCTATGGTGACGTCAGGTCAGTAGCCTATGGTAACGTCAGGTCAGTAGCCTATGGTAACGTCAGGTCAGTAGCCTATGGTAACGTCAGGTCAGTAGCCTATGGTAACGTCAGGTCAGTAGCCTATGGTAACGTCAGGTCAGTAGCCTATGGTGACGTCAGGTCAGTAGCCTATGGTCTATGGTAACGTCAGTAACCTATGGTAACGTCAGGTCAGTAGCCTATGGTAACGTCAGGTCAGTAACCTATGGTAACGTCAGGTCAGTAGCCTATGGTAACGTCAGGTCAGTAGCCTATGGTAACGTCAGGTCAGTAACCTATGGTAACGTCAGGTCAGTAGCCTATGGTAACGTCAGGTCAGTAGCCTATGGTAACGTCAGGGTCAGGTCAGTAGCCTATGGTAACGTCAGGTCAGTAGCCTATGGTAACGTCAGGTCAGGTCAGTAGCCTATGGTAACGTCAGGTCAGTAACCTATCGTAACGTCAGGTCAGTAACCTATGGTAACGTCAGGTCAGTAGCCTATGGTAACGTCAGGTCAGTAGCCTATGGTAACGTCAGGTACAGTAGCCTATGGTAACGTCAGGTCAGTAGCCTATGGTAACGTCAGGTCAGTAGCCTATGGTAACGTCAGTCAGTAACCTATGGTAACGTCAGGTCAGTAGCCTATGGTAACGTCAGGTAGCCTAGTACAGGTCAGTAGCCTATGGTAACGTCAGGTCAGTAGCCTATGGTAAGCGTCAGGTCAGTAACCTATGGTAACGTCAGGTCAGTACCTATGGTAACGCAGGTCAGTAGCCTATGGTAACGCCAGGTCAGTAGCCTATGGTAACGTCAGGTCAGTAGCCTATGGTAACGTCAGGTCAGTAGCCTATGGTAACGTCAGGTCAGTAGCCTATGGTAACGTCGGGTCAGTAGCCTATGGTAACGTCGGGTCAGTAACCTATGGTAACGTCAGGTCAGTACAGTAACCTATGGTAACGTCGGGTCAGTAGCCTATGGTAACGTCAGGTCAGTACAGTAACCTATGGTAACGTCAGGTCAGTAGCCTATGGTAACGTCAGGTCAGTAGCCTATGGTAACGTCAGGTCAGTAGCCTATGGTAACGTCAGTCAGTACAGTAACCAGGTCAGTCAGTAGCCTATGGTAACGTCAGGTCAGTAGCCTATGGTAACGTCAGGTCAGTAACCTATGGTACGTCAGGTCAGTAGCCAGGTCAGTAGCCTATGGTAACGTCAGGTCAGTAGCCTATGGTAACGTCAGGTCAGTAGCCTATGGTAACGTCAGGTCAGTAGCCTATGGTAACGTCAGGTCAGTAACCTATGGTAACGTCAGGTCAGTAGCCTAGGTCAGTAGCCTATGGTAACGTCAGGTCAGTAGCCTATGGTAACGTCAGGTCAGTAGCCTATGGTAACGTCAGGTCAGTAGCCTATGGTAGCGTCGGGTCAGTAGCCTATGGTAACGTCAGGTCAGTAGCCTATGGTAACGTCAGGTCAGTCAGTAACCTATGGTAACGTCAGGTCAGTAGCCTATGGTAACGTCAGGTCAGTAACCTATGGTAAGCGTCAGGTCAGTAGCCTATGGTAACGTCAGGTCAGTAGCCTATGGTAACGTCAGGTCAGTCAGGTCAGTAGCCTATGGTAACGTCAGGTCAGTAGCCTATGGTAACGTCAGGTCAGTACAGTAACCTATGGTAACGTCAGGTCAGTAGCCTATCAGGTCAGTAACCTATAAGCGTCAGGTCAGTAGCCTATGGTAACGTCAGGTCAGTAACCAGGTCAGGTCAGTAACCTATGGTAGCGTCAGGTCAGTAGCCTATGGTAACGTCAGGTCAGTAGCCTATGGTAACGTCAGGTCAGTACAGTAACCTATGGTACGTCAGGTCAGTAGCCTATGGTAACGTCAGGTCAGTAACCTATGGTAAGGTCAGTAACCTATGGTCAGGTCAGTAACCTATGGTAACGTCAGGTCAGTAGCCTATGGTAACGTCAGGTCAGTAGCCTATGGTAACGTCAGGTCAGTAGCCTATGGTAACGTCAGGTCAGTAGCCTATGGTAACGTCAGGTCAGTAACCTATGGTAACGTCAGGTCAGTAGCCTATGGTAACGTCAGGTCAGTAGCCTATGGTAACGTCAGGTCAGTAGTAACCTATGGTAACGTCAGGTCAGTAGCCTATGGTAACGTCAGGTCAGTACCTAGTAGCGTCAGGTCAGTAGCCTATGGTAACGTCAGGTCAGTAGCCTATGGTAACGTCAGGTCAGTAGCCTATGGTAACGTCAGGTCAGTAGCCCTCAGGTCAGTAGCCTATGGTAGCGTCAGGTCAGTAGCCTATGGTAACGTCAGGTCAGTAGCCTATGGTAACGTCAGGTCAGTAGCCTATGGTAACGTCAGGTCAGTAGCCTATGGTAACGTCAGGTCAGTAGCCTATGGTAACGTCAGGTCAGTAGCCTAGTAACCAGGTCATTAACCTATGGTAACGTCAGGTCAGTAGCCTATGGTAACGTCAGGTCAGTAACCTATGGTAACGTCAGGTCAGTAGCCTATGGTAACGTCAGGTCAGTAGCCAGTTCAGGTCAGTAACCTATGGTAACGTCAGGTCAGTAGCCTATGGTAACGTCAGGTCAGTAGCCTATGGTAACGTCAGGTCAGTAGCCTATGGTAACGTCAGGTCAGTAGCCTATGGTAACGTCAGGTCAGTAGCCTATGGTAACGTCAGGTCAGTAGCCTATGGTAACGTCAGGTCAGTAGCCTATGGTAACGTCAGGTCAGTAACCTATGGTAACGTCAGGTCAGTAACCTATGGTAACGTCAGGTCAGTAGCCTATGGTAACGTCAGGTCAGTAGCCTATGGTAACGTCAGTTCAGTACAGTAACCTATGGTAACGTCAGGTCAGTAGCCTATGGTAACGTCAGGTCAGTAGCCTATGGTAACGTCAGGTCAGTAACCTATGGTAACGTCAGGTCAGTAGCCTATGGTAACGTCAGGTCAGTAGCCTATGGTAACGTCAGGTCAGTAGCCTATGGTAACGTCAGGTCAGTAGCCTATGGTAACGTCAGGTCAGTAGCCTATGGTAACGTCAGGTCAGTAACCTATGGTAACGTCAGGTCAGTAGCCTATGGTAACGTCAGGTCAGTAGCCTATGGTAACGTCAGGTCAGTAGCCTATGGTAACGTCAGGTCAGTAGCCTATGGTAACGTCAGGTCAGTAACCTATGGGTCAGGTCAGTAGCCTATGGTAACGTCAGGTCAGTAGCCTATGGTAACGTCAGGTCAGTACCAGTAACGTCGGGTCAGTAGCCTATGGTAACGTCAGGTCAGTAGTAACCTATGGTAACGTCAGGTCAGTAGCCTATGGTAACGTCAGGTCAGTAGCCTATGGTAACGTCAGGTCAGTAGCCTATGGTAACGTCAGGTCAGTACAGTAACCTATGGTAACGTCAGGTCAGTAGCCTATGGTAACGTCAGGTCAGTAGCCTATGGTAACGTCAGGTCAGTAACCTATGGTAACGTCAGGTCAGTAGCCAGGTCAGTAGCCTATGGTAGGTCAGTAGCCTAGGTCAGGTCAGTAGCCTATGGTAACGTCAGGTCAGTAGCCTATGGTAACGTCAGGTCAGTAGCCTATGGTAACGTCAGGTCAGTAGCCTATGGTAACGTCAGGTCAGTAGCCTATGGTACGTCAGGTCAGTAGCCTATGGTAACGTCAGGTCAGTAGCCTATGGTAACGTCAGGGTCAGTAGCCTATGGTAACGTCAGGTCAGTAGCCTATGGTAACGTCAGGTCAGTAGCCTATGGTAACGTCAGGTCAGTAACCTATGGTAACGTCAGGTCAGTAGCCTATGGTAACGTCAGGTCAGTAGCCTATGGTAACGTCAGGTCAGTAGCCTATGGTAACGTCAGGTCAGTAGCCTATGGTAACGTCAGGTCAGTAACGGGTCACTATGGTAGCGTCAGGTCAGTAACCTATGGTAGCGTCAGGTCAGTAGCCTATGGTAACGTCAGGTCAGTAGCCTATGGTAACGTCAGGTCAGTAGCCTATGGTAGCGTCAGGTCAGTAGCCTATGGTATCGTCAGGTCAGTAGCCTATGGTAACGTCAGGTCAGTAGCCTATGGTAACGTCAGGTCAGTAACCTATGGTAACGTCAGGTCAGTAGCCTATCAGGTCAGTAACCTATCGTCGTCAGGTCAGTAACCTATGGTATCGTCAGGTCAGTAGCCTATGGTAACGTCAGGTCAGTAGCCTATGGGTCAGGTCAGTAACCTATGGTACCGTCAGGTCAGTACAGTAACCTATGGTAACGTCAGGTCAGTAGCCTATGGTAACGTCAGGTCAGTAGCCTATGGTAACGCGTCAGGTCAGTAGCCTATGGTAACGTCAGGTCAGTAGCCTATGGTAACGTCAGGTCAGTAGCCTATGGTAACGTCAGGTCAGTAGCCTATGGTAACGTCAGGTCAGTAGCCTATGGTAACGTCGGGTCAGTAGCCTATGGTAACGTCAGGTCAGTAACCTATGGTAACGTCAGGTCAGTACAGTAACCTATGGTAACGTCAGGTCAGTAGCCTATGGTAACGTCAGGTCAGTAACCTAGTAACCAGGTCAGTAGGTAACGTCAGGTCAGTAACCTATGGTAACGTCAGGTCAGTAACCTATGGTATCGTCAGGTCAGTAGCCTATGGTCAGGTCAGTAGCCTATGGTAACGTCAGGTCAGTAGCCTATGGTAACGTCAGGTCAGTAACCTATGGTAACGTCAGGTCAGTACAGTAACCTATGGTAACGTCAGGTCAGTAGCCTATGGTAACGTCAGGTCAGTAGCCTATGGTAACGTCAGGTCAGTAGCCTATGGTAACGTCAGGTCAGTAGCCTATGGTAACGTCAGGTCAGTAGCCTATGGTAACGTCAGGTCAGTAGCCTATGGTAACGTCGGGTCAGTAGCCTATGGTAACGTCGGGTCAGTAGCCTATGGTAACGTCAGGTCAGTAACCTATGGTAACGTCAGGTCAGTAACCTATGGTAACGTCAGGTCAGTACAGTAACCTATGGTAACGTCAGGTCAGTAGCCTATGGTAACGTCAGGTCAGTAACCTATGGTAACGTCAGGTCAGTAGCCTATGGTAACGTCAGGTCAGTAGCCTATGGTAACGTCAGGTCAGTAGCCTATGGTAACGTCAGGTCAGTAGCCTATGGTAACGTCAGGTCAGTAACCTATGGTAACGTCAGGTCAGGTACAGTAACCTATGGTAACGTCAGGTCAGTAGCCTAGGTCAGGTCAGTAACCTATGGTAACGTCCAGGTCAGGTCAGGTCAGTAACCTATGGTAACGTCAGGTCAGTAACCTATGGTATCGTCAGGTCCTATGGTAACGTCAGGTCAGTACAGTAACCTATGGTAACGTCAGGTCAGTAGCCTATGGTAACGTCAGGTCAGTAACCTATGGTAACGTCAGGTCAGTAGCCTATGGTAACGTCAGGTCAGTAGCCTATGGTAACGTCAGGTCAGTAGCCTATGGTAACGTCAGGTCAGTAGCCTATGGTAACGTCGGGTCAGTAACCTATGGTAACGTCAGGTCAGTAGTAACCTATGGTAACGTCAGGTCAGTAGCCTATGGTAACGTCAGGTCAGTAGCCTATGGTCAGTCAGTAGCCTATGGTAACGTCAGGTCAGTACAGTAACCTATGGTAACGTCAGGTCAGTAACGTAGCGTCAGGTCAGTAGCCTATGGTAACGTCAGGTCAGTAACCTATGGTAACGTCAGGTCAGTAGCCTATGGTAACGTCAGGTCAGTAGCCTATGGTAACGTCAGGTCAGTAGCCTATGGTAACGTCAGGTCAGTAACCTATGGTAACGTCAGGTCAGTAGCCTATGGTAACGTCAGGTCAGTAGCCTATGGTAACGTCAGGTCAGTAGCCTATGGTAACGTCAGGTCAGTAGCCTATGGTAACGTCAGGTCAGTAGCCTATGGTAACGTCAGGTCAGTAGCCTATGGTAACGTCGGGTCAGTAACCTATGGTAAGCGTCAGGTCAGTACAGTAACCTATGGTAACGTCAGGTCAGTAGCCTATGGTAACGTCAGGTCAGTAACCTATGGTAACGTCAGGTCAGTAGCCTATGGTAACGTCAGGTCAGTAGCCTATGGTAACGTCAGGTCAGTAGCCTATGGTAACGTCAGGTCAGTAGCCTATGGTAACGTCAGGTCAGTAACCTATGGTAACGTCAGGTCAGTAGCCTATGGTAACGTCAGGTCAGTAGCCTATGGTAACGTCAGGTCAGTAACCTATGGTAACGTCAGGTCAGTAGCCTATGGTAACGTCAGGTCAGTAACCTATCGTAACGTCAGGTCAGTAACCTATGGTATCGTCAGGTCAGTAGCCTATGGTAACGTCAGGTCAGTAGCCTATGGTAACGTCAGGTCAGTAACCTATGGTACCGTCAGGTCAGTACAGTAACCTATGGTAACGTCAGGTCAGTAGCCTATGGTAACGTCAGGTCAGTAGCCTATGGTAACGTCAGGTCAGTAGCCTATGGTAACGCCAGGTCAGTAGCCTATGGTAACGTCAGGTCAGTAGCCTATGGTAACGTCAGGTCAGTAGCCTATGGTAACGTCAGGTCAGTAGCCTATGGTACGTCGGGTCAGTAGCCTATGGTAACGTCAGGTCAGTAACCTATGGTAACGTCAGGTCAGTACAGTAACCTATGGTAACGTCAGGTCAGTAGCCTATGGTAACGTCAGGTCAGTAGCCTATGGTAACGTCAGGTCAGTAGCCTATGGTAACGTCAGGTCAGTAGCCTATGGTAACGTCAGGTCAGTAGCCTATGGTAACGTCAGGTCAGTAGCCTATGGTAACGTCAGGTCAGTAACCTATGGTAACGTCAGGGTCAGTAGCCTATGGTAGCGTCAGGTCAGTAGCCTATGGTAGGTCAGTCAGTAACCTATGGTAACGTCAGGTCAGTAGCCTATGGTAACGTCAGGTCAGTAACCTATCGTAACGTCAGGTCAGTAACCTATGGTATTGTCAGGTCAGTAGCCTATGGTAACGTCAGGTCAGTAGCCTATGGTAACGTCAGGTCAGTAGCCTATGGTAACGTCAGGTCAGTAACCTATGGTAACGTCAGGTCAGTAGCCTATGGTAACGTCAGGTCAGTAGCCTATGGTAACGTCAGGTCAGTAGCCTATGGTAACGTCGGGTCAGTAGCCACGTCGGGTCAGTAACCTATGGTAACGTCAGGTCAGTACAGTAACCTATGGTAACGTCAGGTCAGTAGCCTATGGTAACGTCAGGTCAGTAGCCTATGGTAACGTCAGGTCAGTAGCCTATGGTAACGTCAGTTCAGTACAGTAACCTATGGTAACGTCAGGTCAGTAGCCTATGGTAACGTCAGGTCAGTAGCCTATGGTAACGTCAGGTCAGTAACCTATGGTAACGTCAGGTCAGTAGCCTATGGTAACGTCAGGTCAGTAGCCTATGGTAACGTCAGGTCAGTAGCCTATGGTAACGTCAGGTCAGTAACCTATGGTAACGTCAGGTCAGTAGCCTATGGTAACGTCAGGTCAGTAACCTATGGTAACGTCAGGTCAGTACCCTATGGTAACGTAACGTCAGTCAGTCGTCAGGTCAGTAGCCTATGGTAACGTCAGGTCAGTAGCCTATGGTAACGTCAGGTCAGTAACCTATGGTAACGTCAGGTCAGTACAGTAACCTATGGTAACGTCAGGTCAGTAGCCTATGGTAACGTCAGGTCAGTAGCCTATGGTAACGTCAGGTCAGTAGCCTATGGTAACGTCAGTTCAGTACAGTAACCTATGGTAACGTCAGTTCAGTACAGTAACCTATGGTAACGTCAGGTCAGTAGCCTATGGTAACGTCAGGTCAGTAGCCTATGGTAACGTCAGGTCAGTAGCCTATGGTAACGTCAGGTCAGTAACCTATGGTAACGTCAGGTCAGTATCATATGGTAACGTCAGGTCAGTAGCCTATGGTAACGTCAGGTCAGTAGCCTATGGTAACGTCAGGTCAGTAACCTATGGTAACGTCAGGTCAGTAGCCTATGGTAACGTCAGGTCAGTAGCCTATGGTAACGTCAGGTCAGTAGCCTATGGTAACGTCAGGTCAGTACAGTAACCTATGGTAACGTCAGGTCAGTAGCCTATGGTAACGTCAGGTCAGTAACCTATGGTAACGTCAGGTCAGTAGCCTATGGTAACGTCAGGTCAGTAACCTATGGTAACGTCAGGTCAGTAACCTATGGTATCGTCAGGTCAGTAGCCTATGGTAACGTCAGGTCAGTAGCCTATGGTAACGTCAGGTCAGTAGCCTATGGTAACGTCAGGTCAGTAACCTATGGTAACGTCAGGTCAGTACAGTAACCTATGGTAACGTAGGTCAGTAGCCTATGGTAACGTCAGGTCAGTAGCCTATGGTAACGTCAGGTCAGTAGCCTATGGTAACGTCAGGTCAGTAGCCTATGGTAACGTCAGGTCAGTAGCCTATGGTACGTCAGGTCAGTAGCCTATGGTAACGTCAGGTCAGTAGCCTATGGTAACGTCAGGTCAGTAGCCTATGGTAACGTCAGGTCAGTAACCTATGGTAACGTCAGGTCAGTAACCTATGGTAACGTCAGGTCAGTAACCTATGGTAACGTCAGGTCAGTAGCCTATGGTAACGTCAGGTCAGTAACCTATGGTAACGTCAGGTCAGTAGCCTATGGTAACGTCAGGTCAGTAGCCTATGGTAACGTCAGGTCAGTAGCCTATGGTAACGTCGGGTCAGTAGCCTATGGTAACGTCAGGTCAGTAACCTATGGTAACGTCAGGTCAGTACAGTAACCTATGGTAACGTCAGGTCAGTAGCCTATGGTAACGTCAGGTCAGTAACCTATGGTAACGTCAGGTCAGTAGCCTATGGTAACGTCAGGTCAGTAACCTATCGTAACGTCAGGTCAGTAACCTATGGTATCGTCAGGTCAGTAGCCTATGGTAACGTCAGGTCAGTACAGTAACCTATGGTAACGTCAGGTCAGTAGCCTATGGTAACGTCAGGTCAGTAACCTATAGTAACGTCAGGTCAGTAGCCTATGGTAACGTCAGGTCAGTAGCCTATGGTAACGTCAGGTCAGTAGCCTATGGTAACGTCAGGTCAGTAGCCTATGGTAACGTCAGGTCAGTAACCTATGGTAACGTCAGGTCAGTACAGTAACCTATGGTAACGTCAGGTCAGTAGCCTATGGTAACGTCAGGTCAGTAGCCTATGGTAACGTCAGGTCAGTAGCCTATGGTAACGTCAGTTCAGTACAGTAACCTATGGTAACGTCAGGTCAGTAGCCTATGGTAACGTCAGGTCAGTAGCCTATGGTAACGTCAGGTCAGTAACCTATGGTAACGTCAGGTCAGTAGCCTATGGTAACGTCAGGTCAGTAGCCTATGGTAACGTCAGGTCAGTAGCCTATGGTAACGTCAGGTCAGTAGCCTATGGTAACGTCAGGTCAGTAGCCTATGGTAACGTCAGGTCAGTAGCCTATGGTAACGTCAGGTCAGTAGCCTATGGTAACGTCAGGTCAGTAGCCTATGGTAACGTCAGGTCAGTAGCCTATGGTAACGTCAGGTCAGTAGCCTATGGTCGGGTCGTAGCCATGGGTCGGGTCAGTAACCTATGGTAACGTCAGGTCAGTACAGTAACCTATGGTAACGTCAGGTCAGTAGCCTATGGTAACGTCAGGTCAGTAACCTATGGTAACGTCAGGTCAGTAGCCTATGGTAACGTCAGGTCTGTAGCCTATGGTAACGTCAGGTCAGTAGCCTATGGTAACGTCGGGTCAGTAGCCTATGGTAAGCGTCGGGTCAGTAACCTATGGTAGCGTCAGGTCAGTACAGTAACCTATGGTAACGTCAGGTCAGTAGCCTATGGTAACGTCAGGTCAGTAACCTATGGTAACGTCAGGTCAGTAGCCTATGGTAACGTCAGGTCAGTAACCTATGGTAACGTCAGGTCAGTAACCTATGGTATCGTCAGGTCAGTAGCCTATGGTAACGTCAGGTCAGTAGCCTATGGTAACGTCAGGTCAGTAGCCTATGGTAACGTCAGGTCAGTAACCTATGGTAACGTCAGGTCAGTACAGTAACCTATGGTAACGTCAGGTCAGTACAGTAACCTATGGTAACGTCAGGTCAGTAGCCTATGGTAACGTCAGGTCAGTAGCCTATGGTAACGCCAGGTCAGTAGCCTATGGTAACGTCAGGTCAGTAGCCTATGGTAACGTCAGGTCAGTAGCCTATGGTAACGTCAGGTCAGTAGCCTATGGTAACGTCAGGTCAGTAGCCATGGTAACGTCGGGTCAGTAGCCTATGGTAACGTCAGGTCAGTAACCTATGGTAACGTCAGGTCAGTACAGTAACCTATGGTAACGTCAGGTCAGTAGCCTATGGTAACGTCAGGTCAGTAACCTATGGTAACGTCAGGTCAGTAGCCTATGGTAACGTCAGGTCTGTAGCCTATGGTAGCGTCAGGTCAGTAGCCTATGGTAACGTCGGGTCAGTAGCCTATGGTAACGTCAGGTCAGTAACCTATGGTAACGTCAGGTCAGTACAGTAACCTATGGTAACGTCAGGTCAGTAGCCTATGGTAACGTCAGGTCAGTAACCTATGGTAACCTAGGTCAGTAGCCGTAACGTCAGGTCAGTAACCTATCGTAACGTCAGGTCAGTAACCTATGGTATTGTCAGGTCAGTAGCCTATGGTAACGTCAGGTCAGTACAGTAACCTATGGTAACGTCAGGTCAGTAGCCTATGGTAACGTCAGGTCAGTAACCTATGGTAACGTCAGGTCAGTAGCCTATGGTAACGTCAGGTCTGTAGCCTATGGTAACGTCAGGTCAGTAGCCTATGGTAACGTCGGGTCAGTAGCCACGTCGGGTCAGTAACCTATGGTAACGTCAGGTCAGTACAGTAACCTATGGTAACGTCAGGTCAGTAGCCTATGGTAACGTCAGGTCAGTAGCCTATGGTAACGTCAGGTCAGTAGCCTATGGTAACGTCAGTTCAGTACAGTAACCTATGGTAACGTCAGGTCAGTAGCCTATGGTAACGTCAGGTCAGTAGCCTATGGTAACGTCAGGTCAGTAACCTATGGTAACGTCAGGTCAGTAGCCTATGGTAACGCCAGGTCAGTAGCCTATGGTAACGTCAGGTCAGTAGCCTATGGTAACGTCAGTTCAGTACAGTAACCTATGGTAACGTCAGGTCAGTAGCCTATAGTAACGTCAGGTCAGTAACCTATGGTAACGTCAGGTCAGTAGCCTATGGTAACGTCAGGTCAGTACAGTAACCTATGGTAACGTCAGGTCAGTAGCCTATGGTAACGTCAGGTCAGTAGCCTATGGTAACGTCAGGTCAGTAACCTATGGTAACGTCAGGTCAGTACAGTAACCTATGGTAACGTCAGGTCAGTAGCCTATGGTAACGTCAGGTCAGTAGCCTATGGTAACGTCAGGTCAGTAGCCTATGGTAACGTCAGGTCAGTAACCTATGGTAACGTCAGTTCAGTACAGTAACCTATGGTAACGTCAGGTCAGTAGCCTATGGTAACGTCAGGTCAGTAGCCTATGGTAACGTCAGGTCAGTAGCCTATGGTAACGTCAGGTCAGTAGCCTATGGTAACGTCAGGTCAGTAGCCTATGGTAACGCGTCAGGTCAGTAGCCTATGGTAACGTCAGGTCAGTAGCCTATGGTAACGTCAGTTCAGTACAGTAACCTATGGTAACGTCAGGTCAGTAGCCTATGGTAGCGTCAGGTCAGTAGCCTATGGTAACGTCAGGTCAGTAGCCTATGGTAACGTCAGGTCAGTACAGTAACCTATGGTAACGTCAGGTCAGTAGCCTATGGTAACGTCAGGTCAGTAGCCTATGGTAACGTCAGGTCAGTACCTATGGTAACGTCAGGTCAGTACAGTAACCTATGGTAACGTCAGGTCAGTAGCCTATGGTAACGTCAGGTCAGTAGCCTATGGTAACGTCAGGTCAGTAGCCTATGGTAACGTCAGGTCAGTAACCTATGGTAACGTCAGTTCAGTACAGTAACCTATGGTAACGTCAGGTCAGTAGCCTATGGTAACGTCAGGTCAGTAGCCTATGGTAACGTCAGGTCAGTAGCCTATGGTAACGTCAGGTCAGTAGCCTATGGTAACGTCAGGTCAGTAACCTATGGTAACGTCAGGTCAGTAGCCTATGGTAACGCCAGGTCAGTAGCCTATGGTAACGTCAGGTCAGTAGCCTATGGTAACGTCAGGTCAGTAGCCTATGGTAACCAGGTCAGTAGCCTATGGTAATGTCAGGTCAGTAGCCTATGGTAACGTCAGGTCAGTAGCCTATGGTAACGTCAGGTCAGTAACCTATGGTAACGTCAGGTCAGTACAGTAACCTATGGTAACATCAGGTCAGTAGCCTATGGTAAGCGTCAGGTCAGTAACCTATGGTAACGTCAGGTCAGTAGCCTATGGTAACGTCAGGTCAGTAGCCTATGGTAACGTCAGGTCAGTAGCCTATGGTAAGCGTCAGGTCAGTAGCCTATGGTAACGTCGGGTCAGTAACCTATGGTAACGTCAGGTCAGTAGCCTATGGTAACGTCAGGTCAGTAACCTATGGTAACGTCAGGTCAGTACAGTAACCTATGGTAACGTCAGGTCAGTAGCCTATGGTAACGTCAGGTCAGTAACCTATGGTAACGTCAGGTCAGTAGCCTATGGTAACGTCAGGTCTGTAGCCTATGTAACGTAGCGTCAGGTCAGTAGCCTATGGTAACGTCAGGTCAGTAGCCTATGGTAACGTCAGGTCAGTAACCTATGGTAACGTCAGGTCAGTACAGTAACCTATGGTAACGTCAGGTCAGTAGCCTATGGTAACGTCAGGTCAGTAGCCTATGGTAACGTCAGGTCAGTAACCTATGGTACGTCAGGTCAGTAGCCTATGGTAACGTCAGGTCAGTAACCTATGGTAACGTCAGGTCAGTAACCCGTCAGGTCAGTAGCCTATGGTAACGTCAGGTCAGTAGTAACCTATGGTAACGTCAGGTCAGTAGCCTATGGTAACGTCAGGTCAGTAACCTATGGTAACGTCAGGTCAGTAGCCTATGGTAACGTCAGGTCAGTAGCCTATGGTAACGTCAGGTCAGTAGCCTATGGTAACGTCAGGTCAGTAACCTATGGTAACGTCAGGTCAGTACAGTAACCTATGGTAACGTCAGGTCAGTAGCCTATGGTAACGTCAGGTCAGTAACCTATGGTAACGTCAGGTCAGTAACCGTCAGGTCAGTAGCCTATGGTAACGTCAGGTCAGTAGCCTATGGTAACGTCAGGTCAGTAGCCTATGGTAACGTCAGGTCAGTAGCCTATGGTAACGTCAGGTCAGTACAGTAACCTATGGTAACGTCAGGTCAGTAGCCTATGGTAACGTCAGGTCAGTAGCCTATGGTAACGTCAGGTCAGTAGCCTATGGTAACGTCAGGTCAGTAGCCTATGGTAACGTCAGGTCAGTAGCCTATGGTAACGTCAGGTCAGTAGCCTATGGTAACGTCAGGTCAGTAGCCTATGGTAACGTCAGGTCAGTAGCCTATGGTAACGTCAGGTCAGTAGCCTATGGTAACGTCAGGTCAGTAACCTATGGTAACGTCAGGTCAGTACAGTAACCTATGGTAACGTCACGTCATTAGCCTATGGTAACGTCAGGTCAGTAACCTATGGTAACGTCAGGTCAGTAGCCTATGGTAACGTCAGGTCTGTAGCCTATGGTAACGTCAGGTCAGTAGCCTATGGTAACGTCAGGTCAGTAGCCTATGGTAACGTCAGGTCAGTAACCTATGGTAACGTCAGGTCAGTACAGTAACCTATGGTAACGTCAGGTCAGTAGCCTATGGTAACGTCAGGTCAGTAACCTATGGTAACGTCAGGTCAGTAGCCTATGGTAACGTCAGGTCAGTAACCTATCGTAACGTCAGGTCAGTAACCTATGGTATCGTCAGGTCAGTAGCCTATGGTAACGTCAGGTCAGTAGCCTATGGTAACGTCAGGTCAGTAACCTATGGTAACGTCAGTACAGTAACCTATGGTAACGTCAGGTCAGTAGCCTATGGTAACGTCAGGTCAGTAGCCTATGGTAACGTCAGTTCAGTACAGTAACCTATGGTAACGTCAGGTCAGTAGCCTATGGTAACGTCAGGTCAGTAGCCTATGGTAACGTCAGGTCAGTAACCTATGGTAACGTCAGGTCAGTAGCCTATGGTCAGGTCAGTAGCCTATGGTAACGTCAGGTCAGTAGCCTATGGTAACGTCAGTTCAGTACAGTAACCTATGGTAACGTCAGGTCAGTAGCCTATGGTAACGTCAGGTCAGTACAGTAACCTATGGTAACGTCAGGTCAGTAGCCTATGGTAACGTCAGGTCAGTAGCCTATGGTAACGTCAGGTCAGTAGCCTATGGTAACGTCAGTTCAGTACAGTAACCTATGGTAACGTCAGGTCAGTAGCCTATGGTAACGTCAGGTCAGTAGCCTATGGTAACGTCAGGTCAGTAGCCTATGGTAACGTCAGGTCAGTAACCTATGGTAACGTCAGGTCAGTAGCCTATGGTAACGCCAGGTCAGTAGCCTATGGTAACGTCAGGTCAGTAGCCTATGGTAACGTCAGGTCAGTAGCCTATGGTAGCGTCAGGTCAGTAGCCTATGGTAACGTCAGGTCAGTAGCCTATGGTAGCGTCGGGTCAGTAGCCTATGGTAGCGTCAGGTCAGTAACCTATGGTAACGTCAGGTCAGTACAGTAACCTATGGTAACGTCAGGTCAGTAGCCTATGGTAACGTCAGGTCAGTAACCTATGGTAACGTCAGGTCAGTAGCCTATGGTAACGTCAGGTCAGTAGCCTATGGTAACGTCAGGTCAGTAGCCTATGTAGCGTCGGGTCAGTAGCCTATGGTAACGTCAGGTCAGTAACCTATGGTAACGTCAGGTCAGTACAGTAACCTATGGTAACGTCAGGTCAGTAGCCTATGGTAACGTCAGGTCAGTAACCTATGGTAACGTCAGGTCAGTAGCCTATGGTAACGTCAGGTCAGTAACCTATGGTAACGTCAGGTCAGTAACCTATGGTATCGTCAGGTCAGTAGCCTATGGTAACGTCAGGTCAGTAGCCTATGGTAACGTCAGGTCAGTAGCCTATGGTAACGTCAGGTCAGTAACCTATGGTAACGTCAGGTCAGTACAGTAACCTATGGTAACGTCAGGTCAGTAGCCTATGGTAACGTCAGGTCAGTAGCCTATGGTAACGTCAGGTCAGTAGCCTATGGTAACGCCAGGTCAGTAGCCTATGGTAACGTCAGGTCAGTAGCCTATGGTAACGTCAGGTCAGTAGCCTATGGTAACGTCAGGTCAGTAGCCTATGGTAACGTCAGGTCAGTAGTCAGTAACCGGGTCAGTAGCCTATGGTAACGTCGGGTCAGTAGCCTATGGTAACGTCAGGTCAGTAACCTATGGTAACGTCAGGTCAGTAACCTATGGTAACGTCAGGTCAGTAACCTATGGTAACGTCAGGTCAGTAGCCTATGGTAACGTCAGGTCTGTAGCCTATGGTAACGTCAGGTCAGTAGCCTATGGTAACGTCGGGTCAGTAGCCTATGGTAACGTCAGGTCAGTAACCTATGGTAACGTCAGGTCAGTAGCCTATGGTAACGTCAGGTCAGTAACCTATGGTAACGTCAGGTCAGTGGTAACGTCAGGTCAGTAGCCTATGGTAACGTCAGGTCAGTAACCTATGGTAACGTCAGGTCAGTACAGTAACCTATGGTAACGTCAGGTCAGTAGCCTATGGTAACGTCAGGTCAGTAACCTATGGTAACGTCAGGTCAGTAGCCTATGGTAACGTCAGGTCAGTAGCCTATGGTAACGTCAGGTCAGTAGCCTATGGTAACGTCGGGTCAGTAGCCTATGGTAACGTCAGGTCAGTAACCTATGGTAACGTCAGGTCAGTACAGTAACCTATGGTAACGTCAGGTCAGTAGCCTATGGTAACGTCAGGTCAGTAACCTATGGTAACGTCAGGTCAGTAGCCTATGGTAACGTCAGGTCAGTAACCTATGGTAACGTCAGGTCAGTAACCTATGGTATCGTCAGGTCAGTAGCCTATGGTAACGTCAGGTCAGTAGCCTATGGTAACGTCAGGTCAGTAACCTATGGTAACGTCAGTACAGTAACCTATGGTAACGTCAGGTCAGTAGCCTATGGTAACGTCAGGTCAGTAGCCTATGGTAACGTCAGGTCAGTAACCTATGGTAACGTCAGGTCAGTAGCCTATGGTAACGTCAGGTCAGTAGCCTATGGTAACGTCAGGTCAGTAACCTATGGTAACGTCAGGTCAGTAGCCTATGGTAACGCCAGGTCAGTAGCCTATGGTAACGTCAGGTCAGTAGCCTATGGTAACGTCAGGTCAGTAACCTATGGTAACGTCAGGTCAGTAGTGGTAACGTCAGGTCAGTACAGTAACCTATGGTAACGTCAGGTCAGTAGCCTATGGTAACGTCAGGTCAGTAGCCTATGGTAACGTCAGGTCAGTAGCCTATGGTAACGTCAGTTCAGTACAGTAACCTATGGTAACGTCAGGTCAGTAGCCTATGGTAACGTCAGGTCAGTAGCCTATGGTAACGTCAGGTCAGTAGCCTATGGTAACGTCAGGTCAGTAACCTATGGTAACGTCAGGTCAGTAGCCTATGGTAACGTCAGGTCAGTAGCCTATGGTAACGTCAGGTCAGTAGCCTATGGTAACGTCAGGTCAGTAGCCTATGGTAACGTCAGGTCAGTAGCCTATGGTAACGTCAGGTCAGTAGCCTATGGTAACGTCGGGTCAGTAGCCTATGGTAACGTCGGGTCAGTAGCCTATGGTAACGTCAGGTCAGTAACCTATGGTAACGTCAGGTCAGTACAGTAACCTATGGTAACGTCAGGTCAGTAGCCTATGGTAACGTCAGGTCAGTAACCTATGGTAACGTCAGGTCTGTAGCCTATGGTAACGTCAGGTCAGTAGCCTATGGTAACGTCAGGTCAGTAGCCTATGGTAACGTCAGGTCAGTAGCCTATGGTAACGTCAGGTCAGTAACCTATGGTAACGTCAGGTCAGTACAGTAACCTATGGTAACGTCAGGTCAGTAGCCTATGGTAACGTCAGGTCAGTAACCTATGGTAACGTCAGGTCAGTAGCCTATGGGTCAGGTAGTAACCTATGGTAACGTCAGGTCAGTAACCTATGGTATCGTCAGGTCAGTCACGTCAGGTCAGTAGCCTATGGTACGTCAGGTCAGTAGCCTATGGTAACGTCAGGTCAGTAACCTATGGTAACGTCAGGTCAGTACAGTAACCTATGGTAACGTCGGGTCAGTAGCCTATGGTAACGTCAGGTCAGTAACCTATGGTAACGTCAGGTCAGTACAGTAACCTATGGTAACGTCAGGTCAGTAGCCTATGGTAACGTCAGGTCAGTAACCTATGGTAACGTCAGGTCTGTAGCCTATGGTAACGTCAGGTCTGTAGCCTATGGTAACGTCAGGTCAGTAGCCTATGGTAACGTCGGGTCAGTAGCCTATGGTAACGTCAGGTCAGTAACCTATGGTAACGTCAGGTCAGTACAGTAACCTATGGGTAACGTCAGGTCAGTAGCCTATGGTAACGTCAGGTCAGTAACCTATGGTAACGTCAGGTCAGTAGCCTATGGTAACGTCAGGTCAGTAACCTATCGTAACGTCAGGTCAGTAACCTATGGTATCGTCAGGTCAGTAGCCTATGGTAACGTCAGGTCAGTAGCCTATGGTAACGTCAGGTCAGTAGCCTATGGTAGCGTCAGGTCAGTAACCTATGGTAACGTCAGGTCAGTACAGTAACCTATGGTAACGTCAGGTCAGTAGCCTATGGTAACGTCAGGTCAGTAGCCTATGGTAACGTCAGGTCAGTAGCCTATGGTAACGCCAGGTCAGTAGCCTATGGTAACGTCAGGTCAGTAGCCTATGGTAACGTCAGGTCAGTAGC
This sequence comes from Oncorhynchus masou masou, assembly GCF_036934945.1. Classification (NCBI taxonomy): domain Eukaryota; kingdom Metazoa; phylum Chordata; class Actinopteri; order Salmoniformes; family Salmonidae; genus Oncorhynchus; species Oncorhynchus masou. The sequence goes on from NC_088223.1 coordinate 96,059,597, forward strand.
CTATGGTAACGTCAGGTCAGTAGCCTATGGTAACGTCAGGTCAGTAGCCTATGGTAACGTCGGGTCAGTAGCCTATGGTAACGTCGGGTCAGTAGCCTATGGTAACGTCAGGTCAGTAGAACCTATGGTAACGTCAGGTCAGTACAGTAACCTATGGTAACGTCAGGTCAGTAACCTATGGTAACGTCAGGTCAGTAGCCTATGGTAACGTCAGGTCTGTAGCCTATGGTAACGTCGGGTCAGTAGCCTATGGTAACGTCGGGTCAGTAGCCTATGGTAACGTCAGGTCAGTAACCTATGGTAACGTCAGGTCAGTACAGTAACCTATGGTAACGTCAGGTCAGTAGCCTATGGTAACGTCAGGTCAGTAACCTATGGTAACGTCAGGTCAGTAGCCTATGGTAACGTCAGGTCAGTAACCTATCGTAACGTCAGGTCAGTAACCTATGGTATCGTCAGGTCAGTAGCCTATGGTAACGTCAGGTCAGTAGCCTATGGTAACGTCAGGTCAGTAGCCTATGGTAACGTCAGGTCAGTAACCTATGGTAACGTCAGGTCAGTAACCTATGGTAACGTCAGTACAGTAACCTATGGTAACGTCAGGTCAGTAGCCTATGGTAACGTCAGGTCAGTAGCCTATGGTAACGTCAGGTCAGTAGCCTATGGTAACGTCAGTTCAGTACAGTAACCTATGGTAACGTCAGGTCAGTAGCCTATGGTAACGTCAGGTCAGTAGCCTATGGTAACGTCAGGTCAGTAACCTATGGTAACGTCAGGTCAGTAGCCTATGGTAACGTCGGGTCAGTAGCCTATGGTAACGTCAGGTCAGTAACCTATGGTAACGTCAGGTCAGTACAGTAACCTATGGTAACGTCAGGTCAGTAGCCTATGGTAATGTCAGTTCAGTAACCTATGGTAACGTCAGGTCAGTAGCCTATGGTAACGTCAGGTCTGTAGCCTATGGTAACGTCAGGTCAGTAGCCTATGGTAACGTCGGGTCAGTAGCCTATGGTAACGTCAGGTCAGTAACCTATGGTAACGTCAGGTCAGTACAGTAACCTATGGTAACGTCAGGTCAGTAGCCTATGGTAACGTCAGGTCAGTAGCCTATGGTAACGTCAGGTCAGTAACCTATGGTAACGTCAGGTCAGTAGCCTATGGTAACGTCAGGTCAGTAACCTATCGTAACGTCAGGTCAGTAACCTATGGTATCGTCAGGTCAGTAGCCTATGGTAACGTCAGGTCAGTAGCCTATGGTAACATCAGGTCAGTAGCCTATGGTAACGTCAGGTCAGTAACCTATGGTAACGTCAGGTCAGTACAGTAACCTATGGTAACGTCAGGTCAGTAGCCTATGGTAACGTCAGGTCAGTAGCCTATGGTAACGTCAGGTCAGTAGCCTATGGTAACGCCAGGTCAGTAGCCTATGGTAACGTCAGGTCAGTAGCCTATGGTAACGTCAGGTCAGTAGCCTATGGTAACGTCAGGTCAGTAGCCTATGGTAACGTCAGGTCAGTAGCCTATGGTAACGTCGGGTCAGTAGCCTATGGTAACGTCGGGTCAGTAGCCTATGGTAACGTCAGGTCAGTAACCTATGGTAACGTCAGGTCAGTACAGTAACCTATGGTAACGTCAGGTCAGTAACCTATGGTAACGTCAGGTCAGTAGCCTATGGTAACGTCAGGTCTGTAGCCTATGGTAACGTCAGGTCAGTAGCCTATGGTAACGTCAGGTCAGTAGCCTATGGTAACGTCAGGTCAGTAACCTATGGTAACGTCAGGTCAGTACAGTAACCTATGGTAACGTCAGGTCAGTAGCCTATGGTAACGTCAGGTCAGTAGCCTATGGTAACGTCAGGTCAGTAACCTATCGTAACGTCAGGTCAGTAACCTATGGTATCGTCAGGTCAGTAGCCTATGGTAACGTCAGGTCAGTAGCCTATGGTAACGTCAGGTCAGTAGCCTATGGTAACGTCAGGTCAGTAGCCTATGGTAACGTCAGGTCAGTAGCCTATGGTAACGTCAGGTCAGTAACCTATGGTAACGTCAGGTCAGTAACCTATGGTAACGTCAGGTCAGTAGCCTATGGTAACGTCAGGTCTGTAGCCTATGGTAACGTCAGGTCAGTAGCCTATGGTAACGTCGGGTCAGTAGCCTATGGTAACGTCGGGTCAGTAACCTATGGTAACGTCAGGTCAGTACAGTAACCTATGGTAACGTCAGGTCAGTAGCCTATGGTAACGTCAGGTCAGTAACCTATGGTAACGTCAGGTCAGTAGCCTATGGTAACGTCAGGTCAGTAACCTATCGTAACGTCAGGTCAGTAACCTATGGTATCGTCAGGTCAGTAGCCTATGGTAACGTCAGGTCAGTAGCCTATGGTAACGTCAGGTCAGTAGCCTATGGTAACGTCAGGTCAGTAGCCTATGGTAACGTCAGGTCAGTAGCCTATGGTAACGTCAGGTCAGTAGCCTATGGTAACGTCGGGTCAGTAGCCTATGGTAACGTCAGGTCAGTAACCTATGGTAACGTCAGGTCAGTACAGTAACCTATGGTAACGTCAGGTCAGTAGCCTATGGTAACGTCAGGTCAGTAACCTATGGTAACGTCAGGTCAGTAGCCTATGGTAACGTCAGGTCTGTAGCCTATGGTAACGTCAGGTCAGTAGCCTATGGTAACGTCGGGTCAGTAGCCTATGGTAACGTCAGGTCAGTAACCTATGGTAACGTCAGGTCAGTACAGTAACCTATGGTAACGTCAGGTCAGTAGCCTATGGTAACGTCAGGTCAGTAACCTATGGTAACGTCAGGTCAGTAGCCTATGGTAGCGTCAGGTCAGTAACCTATCGTAGCGTCAGGTCAGTAACCTATGGTATCGTCAGGTCAGTAGCCTATGGTAACGTCAGGTCAGTAGCCTATGGTAACGTCAGGTCAGTAACCTATGGTAACGTCAGTACAGTAACCTATGGTAACGTCAGGTCAGTAGCCTATGGTAACGTCAGGTCAGTAGCCTATGGTAACGTCAGGTCAGTAGCCTATGGTAACGTCAGGTCAGTAGCCTATGGTAACGTCAGTTCAGTACAGTAACCTATGGTAACGTCAGGTCAGTAGCCTATGGTAACGTCAGGTCAGTAGCCTATGGTAACGTCAGGTCAGTAACCTATGGTAACGTCAGGTCAGTAGCCTATGGTAACGCCAGGTCAGTAGCCTATGGTAACGTCAGGTCAGTAGCCTATGGTAACGTCAGTTCAGTACAGTAACCTATGGTAACGTCAGGTCAGTAGCCTATGGTAACGTCAGGTCAGTACAGTAACCTATGGTAACGTCAGGTCAGTAGCCTATGGTAACGTCAGGTCAGTAGCCTATGGTAACGTCAGGTCAGTAGCCTATGGTAACGTCAGTTCAGTACAGTAACCTATGGTAACGTCAGGTCAGTAGCCTATGGTAACGTCAGGTCAGTAGCCTATGGTAACGTCAGGTCAGTAGCCTATGGTAACGTCAGGTCAGTAACCTATGGTAACGTCAGGTCAGTAGCCTATGGTAACGCCAGGTCAGTAGCCTATGGTAACGTCAGGTCAGTAGCCTATGGTAACGTCAGGTCAGTAGCCTATGGTAACGTCAGGTCAGTAGCCTATGGTAACGTCAGGTCAGTAGCCTATGGTAGCGTCGGGTCAGTAGCCTATGGTAACGTCAGGTCAGTAACCTATGGTAACGTCAGGTCAGTACAGTAACCTATGGTAACGTCAGGTCAGTAGCCTATGGTAACGTCAGGTCAGTAACCTATGGTAACGTCAGGTCAGTAGCCTATGGTAACGTCAGGTCTGTAGCCTATGGTAACGTCAGGTCAGTAGCCTATGGTAACGTCGGGTCAGTAGCCTATGGTAACGTCAGGTCAGTAACCTATGGTAACGTCAGGTCAGTACAGTAACCTATGGTAACGTCAGGTCAGTAGCCTATGGTAACGTCAGGTCAGTAACCTATGGTAACGTCAGGTCAGTAGCCTATGGTAACGTCAGGTCAGTAACCTATCGTAACGTCAGGTCAGTAACCTATGGTATCGTCAGGTCAGTAGCCTATGGTAACGTCAGGTCAGTAGCCTATGGTAACGTCAGGTCAGTAGCCTATGGTAACGTCAGGTCAGTAACCTATGGTAACGTCAGGTCAGTACAGTAACCTATGGTAACGTCAGGTCAGTAGCCTATGGTAACGTCAGGTCAGTAGCCTATGGTAACGTCAGGTCAGTAGCCTATGGTCAGGTCAGTAGCCTATGGTAACGCCAGGTCAGTAGCCTATGGTAACGTCAGGTCAGTAGCCTATGGTAACGTCAGGTCAGTAGCCTATGGTAACGTCGGGTCAGTAGCCTATGGTAACGTCGGGTCAGTAGCCTATGGTAACGTCAGGTCAGTAACCTATGGTAACGTCAGGTCAGTACAGTAACCTATGGTAACGTCAGGTCAGTAACCTATGGTAACGTCAGGTCAGTAGCCTATGGTAACGTCAGGTCTGTAGCCTATGGTACGTCGGGTCAGTAGCCTATGGTAACGTCGGGTCAGTAGCCTATGGTAACGTCAGGTCAGTAACCTATGGTAACGTCAGGTCAGTACAGTAACCTATGGTAACGTCAGGTCAGTAGCCTATGGTAACGTCAGGTCAGTAACCTATGGTAACGTCAGGTCAGTAGCCTATGGTAACGTCAGGTCAGTAACCTATCGTAACGTCAGGTCAGTAACCTATGGTATCGTCAGGTCAGTAGCCTATGGTAACGTCAGGTCAGTAGCCTATGGTAACGTCAGGTCAGTAGCCTATGGTAACGTCAGGTCAGTAACCTATGGGTCAGTACAGTAACCTATCAGGTCAGTAGCCTATGGTAACGTCAGGTCAGTAGCCTATGGTAACGTCAGGTCAGTAGCCTATGGTAACGTCAGTTCAGTACAGTAACCTATGGTAACGTCAGGTCAGTAGCCTATGGTAACGTCAGGTCAGTAGCCTATGGTAACGTCAGGTCAGTAACCTATGGTAACGTCAGGTCAGTAGCCTATGGTAACGTCAGGTCAGTAGCCTATGGTAACGTCAGGTCAGTAACCTATGGTAACGTCAGGTCAGTACAGTAACCTATGGTAACGTCAGGTCAGTAGCCTATGGTAACGTCAGGTCAGTAACCTATGGTAACGTCAGGTCAGTAGCCTATGGTAACGTCAGGTCAGTAAGTAACGTCAGGTCAGTATCCTATGGTATCGTCAGGTCAGTAGCCTATGGTAACGTCAGGTCAGTAGCCTATGGTAACGTCAGGTCAGTAGCCTATGGTAACGTCAGGTCAGTAACCTATGGTAACGTCAGGTCAGTACAGTAACCTATGGTAACGTCAGGTCAGTAGCCTATGGTAACGTCAGGTCAGTAAACTATGGTAACGCCAGGTCAGTAGCCTATGGTAACGTCAGGTCAGTAGCCTATGGTAACGTCAGGTCAGTAGCCTATGGTAACGTCAGGTCAGTAGCCTATGGTAACGTCAGGTCAGTAGCCTATGGTAACGTCAGGTCAGTAGCCTATGGTAACGTCGGGTCAGTAGCCTATGGTAACGTCAGGTCAGTAACCTATGGTAACGTCAGGTCAGTACAGTAACCTATGGTGACGTCAGGTCAGTAGCCTATGGTAACGTCAGGTCAGTAACCTATGGTAACGTCAGGTCAGTAGCCTATGGTAACGTCAGGTCTGTAGCCTATGGTAACGTCAGGTCAGTAGCCTATGGTAACGTCGGGTCAGTAGCCTATGGTAACGTCAGGTCAGTAACCTATGGTAACGTCAGGTCAGTACAGTAACCTATGGTAACGTCAGGTCAGTAGCCTATGGTAACGTCAGGTCAGTAACCTATGGTAACGTCAGGTCAGTAGCCTATGGTAACGTCAGGTCAGTAACCTATCGTAACGTCAGGTCAGTAACCTATGGTATCGTCAGGTCAGTAGCCTATGGTAACGTCAGGTCAGTAGCCTATGGTAACGTCAGGTCAGTAACCTATGGTAACGTCAGTACAGTAACCTATGGTAACGTCAGGTCAGTAGCCTATGGTAACGTCAGGTCAGTAGCCTATGGTAACGTCAGGTCAGTAGCCTATGGTAACGTCAGTTCAGTACAGTAACCTATGGTAACGTCAGGTCAGTAGCCTATGGTAACGTCAGGTCAGTAGCCTATGGTAACGTCAGGTCAGTAACCTATGGTAACGTCAGGTCAGTAGCCTATGGTAACGCCAGGTCAGTAGCCTATGGTAACGTCAGGTCAGTAGCCTATGGTAACGTCAGTTCAGTACAGTAACCTATGGTAACGTCAGGTCAGTAGCCTATGGTAACGTCAGGTCAGTACAGTAACCTATGGTAACGTCAGGTCAGTAGCCTATGGTAACGTCAGGTCAGTAGCCTATGGTAACGTCAGGTCAGTAGCCTATGGTAACGTCAGTTCAGTACAGTAACCTATGGTAACGTCAGGTCAGTAGCCTATGGTAACGTCAGGTCAGTAGCCTATGGTAACGTCAGGTCAGTAGCCTATGGTAACGTCAGGTCAGTAACCTATGGTAACGTCAGGTCAGTAGCCTATGGTAACGCCAGGTCAGTAGCCTATGGTAACGTCAGGTCAGTAGCCTATGGTAACGTCAGGTCAGTAGCCTATGGTAACGTCAGGTCAGTAGCCTATGGTAACGTCAGGTCAGTAGCCTATGGTACGTCGGGTCAGTAGCCTATGGTAACGTCGGGTCAGTAGCCTATGGTAACGTCAGGTCAGTACAGTAACCTATGGTAACGTCAGGTCAGTAGCCTATGGTAACGTCAGGTCAGTAACCTATGGTAACGTCAGGTCAGTAGCCTATGGTAACGTCAGGTCTGTAGCCTATGGTAACGTCAGGTCAGTAGCCTATGGTAACGTCAGGTCAGTAGCCTATGGTAACGTCAGGTCAGTAACCTATGGTAACGTCAGGTCAGTACAGTAACCTATGGTAACGTCAGGTCAGTAGCCTATGGTAACGTCAGGTCAGTAGCCTATGGTAACGTCAGGTCAGTAGCCTATGGTAACGCCAGGTCAGTAGCCTATGGTAACGTCAGGTCAGTAGCCTATGGTAACGTCAGGTCAGTAGCCTATGGTAACGTCAGGTCAGTAGCCTATGGTAACGTCGGGTCAGTAGCCTATGGTAACGTCGGGTCAGTAGCCTATGGTAACGTCGGGTCAGTAGCCTATGGTAACGTCAGGTCAGTAACCTATGGTAACGTCAGGTCAGTACAGTAACCTATGGTAACGTCAGGTCAGTAACCTATGGTAACGTCAGGTCAGTAGCCTATGGTAACGTCAGGTCTGTAGCCTATGGTAACGTCAGGTCAGTAGCCTATGGTAACGTCGGGTCAGTAGCCTATGGTAACGTCAGGTCAGTAACCTATGGTAACGTCAGGTCAGTACAGTAACCTATGGTAACGTCAGGTCAGTAGCCTATGGTAACGTCAGGTCAGTAACCTATGGTAACGTCAGGTCAGTAGCCTATGGTAGCGTCAGGTCAGTAACCTATCGTAACGTCAGGTCAGTAACCTATGGTATCGTCAGGTCAGTAGCCTATGGTAACGTCAGGTCAGTAGCCTATGGTAACGTCAGGTCAGTAGCCTATGGTAACGTCAGGTCAGTAACCTATGGTAACGTCAGTACAGTAACCTATGGTAACGTCAGGTCAGTAGCCTATGGTAACGTCAGGTCAGTAGCCTATGGTAACGTCAGGTCAGTAGCCTATGGTAACGTCAGTTCAGTACAGTAACCTATGGTACGTCAGGTCAGTAGCCTATGGTACGCGTCAGGTCAGTAGCCTATGGTAACGTCAGGTCAGTAACCTATGGTAACGTCAGGTCAGTAGCCTATGGTAACGTCGGGTCAGTAGCCTATGGTAACGTCAGGTCAGTAACCTATGGTAACGTCAGGTCAGTACAGTAACCTATGGTAACGTCAGGTCAGTAGCCTATGGTAACGTCAGGTCAGTAACCTATGGTAACGTCAGGTCAGTAGCCTATGGTAACGTCAGGTCTGTAGCCTATGGTAACGTCAGGTCAGTAGCCTATGGTAACGTCAGGTCAGTAGCCTATGGTAACGTCGGGTCAGTAGCCTATGGTAACGTCAGGTCAGTAACCTATGGTAACGTCAGGTCAGTACAGTAACCTATGGTAACGTCAGGTCAGTAGCCTATGGTAACGTCAGGTCAGTAACCTATGGTAACGTCAGGTCAGTAGCCTATGGTAACGTCAGGTCAGTAACCTATCGTAACGTCAGGTCAGTAACCTATGGTATCGTCAGGTCAGTAGCCTATGGTAACGTCAGGTCAGTAGCCTATGGTAACGTCAGGTCAGTAGCCTATGGTAACGTCAGGTCAGTAACCTATGGTAACGTCAGGTCAGTACAGTAACCTATGGTAACGTCAGGTCAGTAGCCTATGGTAACGTCAGGTCAGTAGCCTATGGTAACGTCAGGTCAGTAGCCTATGGTAACGCCAGGTCAGTAGCCTATGGTAACGTCAGGTCAGTAGCCTATGGTAACGTCAGGTCAGTAGCCTATGGTAACGTCAGGTCAGTAGCCTATGGTAACGTCAGGTCAGTAGCCTATGGTAACGTCGGGTCAGTAGCCTATGGTAACGTCGGGTCAGTAGCCTATGGTAACGTCAGGTCAGTAACCTATGGTAACGTCAGGTCAGTACAGTAACCTATGGTAACGTCAGGTCAGTAACCTATGGTAACGTCAGGTCTGTAGCCTATGGTAACGTCAGGTCAGTAGCCTATGGTAACGTCGGGTCAGTAGCCTATGGTAACGTCAGGTCAGTAACCTATGGTAACGTCAGGTCAGTACAGTAACCTATGGTAACGTCAGGTCAGTAGCCTATGGTAACGTCAGGTCAGTAACCTATGGTAACGTCAGGTCAGTAGCCTATGGTAACGTCAGGTCAGTAACCTATCGTAACGTCAGGTCAGTAACCTATGGTATCGTCAGGTCAGTAGCCTATGGTAACGTCAGGTCAGTAGCCTATGGTAACGTCAGGTCAGTAGCCTATGGTAACGTCAGGTCAGTAGCCTATGGTAACGTCAGGTCAGTAGCCTATGGTAACGTCAGGTCAGTAGCCTATGGTAACGTCAGTTCAGTACAGTAACCTATGGTAACGTCAGGTCAGTAGCCTATGGTAACGTCAGGTCAGTAGCCTATGGTAACGTCAGGTCAGTAGCCTATGGTAACGTCAGGTCAGTAACCTATGGTAACGTCAGGTCAGTAGCCTATGGTAACGCCAGGTCAGTAGCCTATGGTAACGTCAGGTCAGTAGCCTATGGTAACGTCAGTTCAGTACAGTAACCTATGGTAACGTCAGGTCAGTAGCCTATGGTAACGTCAGGTCAGTAACCTATGGTAACGTCAGGTCAGTAGCCTATGGTAACGTCAGGTCAGTAGCCTATGGTAACGTCAGGTCAGTAGCCTATGGTAACGTCAGGTCAGTAGCCTATGGTAACGTCAGTTCAGTAGCCTATGGTAACGTCAGGTCAGTAGCCTATGGTAACGTCAGGTCAGTACAGTAGCCTATGGTAACGTCAGGTCAGTAACCTATGGTATCGTCAGGTCAGTAGCCTATGGTAACGTCAGGTCAGTAGCCTATGGTAACGTCAGGTCAGTAGCCTATGGTAACGTCAGGTCAGTAACCTATGGTAACGTCAGGTCAGTACAGTAACCTATGGTAACGTCAGGTCAGTAGCCTATGGTAACGTCAGGTCAGTAGCCTATGGTAACGTCAGGTCAGTAGCCTATGGTAACGTCAGTTCAGTACAGTAACCTATGGTAACGTCAGGTCAGTAGCCTATGGTAACGTCAGGTCAGTAGCCTTTGGTAACGTCAGGTCAGTAGCCTATGGTAACGTCAGGTCAGTAACCTATGGTAACGTCAGGTCAGTAGCCTATGGTAACGCCAGGTCAGTAGCCTATGGTAACGTCAGGTCAGTAGCCTATGGTAACGTCAGTTCAGTACAGTAACCTATGGTAACGTCAGGTCAGTAGCCTATGGTAACGTCAGGTCAGTAACCTATGGTAACGTCAGGTCAGTAGCCTATGGTAACGTCAGGTCAGTAGCCTATGGTAACGTCAGGTCAGTAGCCTATGGTAACGTCAGGTCAGTAGCCTATGGTAACGTCAGGTCAGTAGCCTATGGTAACGTCAGGTCAGTAGCCTATGGTAACGTCAGGTCAGTAGCCTATGGTAACGTCAGGTCAGTAACCTATGGTAACGTCAGGTCAGTAGCCTATGGTAACGCCAGGTCAGTAGCCTATGGTAACGTCAGGTCAGTAGCCTATGGTAACGTCAGGTCAGTAGCCTATGGTAACGTCAGGTCAGTAGCCTATGGTAACGTCAGGTCAGTAGCCTATGGTAACGTCGGGTCAGTAGCCTATGGTAACGTCAGGTCAGTAACCTATGGTAACGTCAGGTCAGTACAGTAACCTATGGTAACGTCAGGTCAGTAGCCTATGGTAACGTCAGGTCAGTAACCTATGGTAACGTCAGGTCAGTAGCCTATGGTAACGTCAGGTCTGTAGCCTATGGTAACGTCAGGTCAGTAGCCTATGGTAACGTCGGGTCAGTAGCCTATGGTAACGTCAGGTCAGTAACCTATGGTAACGTCAGGTCAGTAACCTATGGTAACGTCAGTTCAGTACAGTAACCTATGGTAACGTCAGGTCAGTAGCCTATGGTAACGTCAGGTCAGTACAGTAACCTATGGTAACGTCAGGTCAGTAGCCTATGGTAACGTCAGGTCAGTAGCCTATGGTAACGTCAGGTCAGTAGCCTATGGTAACGTCAGTTCAGTACAGTAACCTATGGTAACGTCAGGTCAGTAGCCTATGGTAACGTCAGGTCAGTAGCCTATGGTAACGTCAGGTCAGTAGCCTATGGTAACGTCAGGTCAGTAACCTATGGTAACGTCAGGTCAGTAGCCTATGGTAACGCCAGGTCAGTAGCCTATGGTAACGTCAGGTCAGTAGCCTATGGTAACGTCAGGTCAGTAGCCTATGGTAACGTCAGGTCAGTAGCCTATGGTAACGTCAGGTCAGTAGCCTATGGTAACGTCGGGTCAGTAGCCTATGGTAACGTCGGGTCAGTAGCCTATGGTAACGTCAGGTCAGTACAGTAACCTATGGTAACGTCAGGTCAGTAGCCTATGGTAACGTCAGGTCAGTAACCTATGGTAACGTCAGGTCAGTAGCCTATGGTAACGTCAGGTCTGTAGCCTATGGTAACGTCAGGTCAGTAGCCTATGGTAACGTCAGGTCAGTAGCCTATGGTAACGTCAGGTCAGTAACCTATGGTAACGTCAGGTCAGTACAGTAACCTATGGTAACGTCAGGTCAGTAGCCTATGGTAACGTCAGGTCAGTAGCCTATGGTAACGTCAGGTCAGTAGCCTATGGTAACGCCAGGTCAGTAGCCTATGGTAACGTCAGGTCAGTAGCCTATGGTAACGTCAGGTCAGTAGCCTATGGTAACGTCAGGTCAGTAGCCTATGGTAACGTCAGGTCAGTAGCCTATGGTAACGTCGGGTCAGTAGCCTATGGTAACGTCGGGTCAGTAGCCTATGGTAACGTCAGGTCAGTAACCTATGGTAACGTCAGGTCAGTACAGTAACCTATGGTAACGTCAGGTCAGTAACCTATGGTAACGTCAGGTCAGTAGCCTATGGTAACGTCAGGTCTGTAGCCTATGGTAACGTCGGGTCAGTAGCCTATGGTAACGTCGGGTCAGTAGCCTATGGTAACGTCAGGTCAGTAACCTATGGTAACGTCAGGTCAGTACAGTAACCTATGGTAACGTCAGGTCAGTAGCCTATGGTAACGTCAGGTCAGTAACCTATGGTAACGTCAGGTCAGTAGCCTATGGTAACGTCAGGTCAGTAACCTATCGTAACGTCAGGTCAGTAACCTATGGTATCGTCAGGTCAGTAGCCTATGGTAACGTCAGGTCAGTAGCCTATGGTAACGTCAGGTCAGTAGCCTATGGTAACGTCAGGTCAGTAACCTATGGTAACGTCAGTACAGTAACCTATGGTAACGTCAGGTCAGTAGCCTATGGTAACGTCAGGTCAGTAGCCTATGGTAACGTCAGGTCAGTAGCCTATGGTAACGTCAGTTCAGTACAGTAACCTATGGTAACGTCAGGTCAGTAGCCTATGGTAACGTCAGGTCAGTAGCCTATGGTAACGTCAGGTCAGTAACCTATGGTAACGTCAGGTCAGTAGCCTATGGTAACGTCGGGTCAGTAGCCTATGGTAACGTCAGGTCAGTAACCTATGGTAACGTCAGGTCAGTACAGTAACCTATGGTAACGTCAGGTCAGTAGCCTATGGTAACGTCAGGTCAGTAACCTATGGTAACGTCAGGTCAGTAGCCTATGGTAACGTCAGGTCTGTAGCCTATGGTAACGTCAGGTCAGTAGCCTATGGTAACGTCAGGTCAGTAGCCTATGGTAACGTCGGGTCAGTAGCCTATGGTAACGTCAGGTCAGTAACCTATGGTAACGTCAGGTCAGTACAGTAACCTATGGTAACGTCAGGTCAGTAGCCTATGGTAACGTCAGGTCAGTAACCTATGGTAACGTCAGGTCAGTAGCCTATGGTAACGTCAGGTCAGTAACCTATCGTAACGTCAGGTCAGTAACCTATGGTATCGTCAGGTCAGTAGCCTATGGTAACGTCAGGTCAGTAGCCTATGGTAGCGTCAGGTCAGTAGCCTATGGTAACGTCAGGTCAGTAACCTATGGTAACGTCAGGTCAGTACAGTAACCTATGGTAACGTCAGGTCAGTAGCCTATGGTAACGTCAGGTCAGTAGCCTATGGTAACGTCAGGTCAGTAGCCTATGGTAACGCCAGGTCAGTAGCCTATGGTAACGCCAGGTCAGTAGCCTATGGTAACGCCAGGTCAGTAGCCTATGGTAACGTCAGGTCAGTAGCCTATGGTAACGTCAGGTCAGTAGCCTATGGTAACGTCAGGTCAGTAGCCTATGGTAACGTCGGGTCAGTAGCCTATGGTAACGTCGGGTCAGTAGCCTATGGTAACGTCAGGTCAGTAACCTATGGTAACGTCAGGTCAGTACAGTAACCTATGGTAACGTCAGGTCAGTAACCTATGGTAACGTCAGGTCAGTAGCCTATGGTAACGTCAGGTCTGTAGCCTATGGTAACGTCAGGTCAGTAGCCTATGGTAACGTCGGGTCAGTAGCCTATGGTAACGTCAGGTCAGTAACCTATGGTAACGTCAGGTCAGTACAGTAACCTATGGTAACGTCAGGTCAGTAGCCTATGGTAACGTCAGGTCAGTAACCTATGGTAACGTCAGGTCAGTAGCCTATGGTAACGTCAGGTCAGTAACCTATCGTAACGTCAGGTCAGTAACCTATGGTATCGTCAGGTCAGTAGCCTATGGTAACGTCAGGTCAGTAGCCTATGGTAACGTCAGGTCAGTAGCCTATGGTAACGTCAGGTCAGTAACCTATGGTAACGTCAGTACAGTAACCTATGGTAACGTCAGGTCAGTAGCCTATGGTAACGTCAGGTCAGTAGCCTATGGTAACGTCAGGTCAGTAGCCTATGGTAACGTCAGTTCAGTACAGTAACCTATGGTAACGTCAGGTCAGTAGCCTATGGTAACGTCAGGTCAGTAGCCTATGGTAACGTCAGGTCAGTAGCCTATGGTAACGTCAGGTCAGTAACCTATGGTAACGTCAGGTCAGTAGCCTATGGTAACGCCAGGTCAGTAGCCTATGGTAACGTCAGGTCAGTAGCCTATGGTAACGTCAGTTCAGTACAGTAACCTATGGTAACGTCCAGGTCAGTAGCCTATGGTAACGTCAGGTCAGTAACCTATGGTAACGTCAGGTCAGTAGCCTATGGTAACGTCAGGTCAGTAGCCTATGGTAACGTCAGGTCAGTAGCCTATGGTAACGTCAGGTCAGTAGCCTATGGTAACGTCAGTTCAGTAGCCTATGGTAACGTCAGGTCAGTAGCCTATGGTAACGTCAGGTCAGTACAGTAGCCTATGGTAACGTCAGGTCAGTAACCTATGGTATCGTCAGGTCAGTAGCCTATGGTAACGTCAGGTCAGTAGCCTATGGTAACGTCAGGTCAGTAGCCTATGGTAACGTCAGGTCAGTAACCTATGGTAACGTCAGGTCAGTACAGTAACCTATGGTAACGTCAGGTCAGTAGCCTATGGTAACGTCAGGTCAGTAGCCTATGGTAACGTCAGGTCAGTAGCCTATGGTAACGTCAGTTCAGTACAGTAACCTATGGTAACGTCAGGTCAGTAGCCTATGGTAACGTCAGGTCAGTAGCCTTTGGTAACGTCAGGTCAGTAGCCTATGGTAACGTCAGGTCAGTAACCTATGGTAACGTCAGGTCAGTAGCCTATGGTAACGCCAGGTCAGTAGCCTATGGTAACGTCAGGTCAGTAGCCTATGGTAACGTCAGTTCAGTACAGTAACCTATGGTAACGTCAGGTCAGTAGCCTATGGTAACGTCAGGTCAGTAACCTATGGTAACGTCAGGTCAGTAGCCTATGGTAACGTCAGGTCAGTAGCCTATGGTAACGTCAGGTCAGTAGCCTATGGTAACGTCAGGTCAGTAGCCTATGGTAACGTCAGGTCAGTAGCCTATGGTAACGTCAGGTCAGTAGCCTATGGTAACGTCAGGTCAGTAGCCTATGGTAACGTCAGGTCAGTAACCTATGGTAACGTCAGGTCAGTAGCCTATGGTAACGCCAGGTCAGTAGCCTATGGTAACGTCAGGTCAGTAGCCTATGGTAACGTCAGGTCAGTAGCCTATGGTAACGTCAGGTCAGTAGCCTATGGTAACGTCAGGTCAGTAGCCTATGGTAACGTCGGGTCAGTAGCCTATGGTAACGTCAGGTCAGTAACCTATGGTAACGTCAGGTCAGTACAGTAACCTATGGTAACGTCAGGTCAGTAGCCTATGGTAACGTCAGGTCAGTAACCTATGGTAACGTCAGGTCAGTAGCCTATGGTAACGTCAGGTCTGTAGCCTATGGTAACGTCAGGTCAGTAGCCTATGGTAACGTCGGGTCAGTAGCCTATGGTAACGTCAGGTCAGTAACCTATGGTAACGTCAGGTCAGTACAGTAACCTATGGTAACGTCAGGTCAGTAGCCTATGGTAACGTCAGGTCAGTAACCTATGGTAACGTCAGGTCAGTAGCCTATGGTAACGTCAGGTCAGTAACCTATCGTAACGTCAGGTCAGTAACCTATGGTATCGTCAGGTCAGTAGCCTATGGTAACGTCAGGTCAGTAGCCTGTGGTAACGTCAGGTCAGTAGCCTATGGTAACGTCAGGTCAGTAACCTATGGTAACGTCAGGTCAGTACAGTAACCTATGGTAACGTCAGGTCAGTAGCCTATGGTAACGTCAGGTCAGTAGCCTATGGTAACGCCAGGTCAGTAGCCTATGGTAACGTCAGGTCAGTAGCCTATGGTAACGTCAGGTCAGTAGCCTATGGTAACGTCAGGTCAGTAGCCTATGGTAACGTCAGGTCAGTAGCCTATGGTAACGTCGGGTCAGTAGCCTATGGTAACGTCAGGTCAGTAACCTATGGTAACGTCAGGTCAGTACAGTAACCTATGGTAACGTCAGGTCAGTAGCCTATGGTAACGTCAGGTCAGTAACCTATGGTAACGTCAGGTCTGTAGCCTATGGTAACGTCAGGTCAGTAGCCTATGGTAACGTCGGGTCAGTAGCCTATGGTAACGTCAGGTCAGTACAGTAACCTATGGTAACGTCAGGTCAGTAGCCTATGGTAACGTCAGGTCAGTACAGTAACCTATGGTAACGTCAGGTCAGTAGCCTATGGTAACGTCAGGTCAGTAACCTATGGTAACGTCAGGTCAGTAGCCTATGGTAACGTCAGGTCAGTAACCTATCGTAACGTCAGGTCAGTAACCTATGGTATCGTCAGGTCAGTAGCCTATGGTAACGTCAGGTCAGTAGCCTATGGTAACGTCAGGTCAGTAGCCTATGGTAACGTCAGGTCAGTAGCCTATGGTAACGTCAGGTCAGTAACCTATGGTAACGTCAGTACAGTAACCTATGGTAACGTCAGGTCAGTAGCCTATGGTAACGTCAGGTCAGTAGCCTATGGTAACGTCAGGTCAGTAGCCTATGGTAACGTCAGTTCAGTACAGTAGCCTATGGTAACGTCAGTTCAGTACAGTAACCTATGGTAACGTCAGGTCAGTAGCCTATGGTAACGTCAGGTCAGTAGCCTATGGTAACGTCAGGTCAGTAACCTATGGTAACGTCAGGTCAGTAGCCTATGGTAACGCCAGGTCAGTAGCCTATGGTAACGTCAGGTCAGTAGCCTATGGTAACGTCAGTTCAGTACAGTAACCTATGGTAACGTCAGGTCAGTAGCCTATGGTAACGTCAGGTCAGTAACCTATGGTAACGTCAGGTCAGTAGCCTATGGTAACGTCAGGTCAGTAGCCTATGGTAACGTCAGGTCAGTAGCCTATGGTAACGTCAGGTCAGTAGCCTATGGTAACGTCAGGTCAGTAGCCTATGGTAACGTCAGTTCAGTAGCCTATGGTAACGTCAGGTCAGTAGCCTATGGTAACGTCAGGTCAGTACAGTAGCCTATGGTAACGTCAGGTCAGTAACCTATGGTATCGTCAGGTCAGTAGCCTATGGTAACGTCAGGTCAGTAGCCTATGGTAACGTCAGGTCAGTAGCCTATGGTAACGTCAGGTCAGTAACCTATGGTAACGTCAGGTCAGTACAGTAACCTATGGTAACGTCAGGTCAGTAGCCTATGGTAACGTCAGGTCAGTAGCCTATGGTAACGTCAGGTCAGTAGCCTATGGTAACGTCAGTTCAGTACAGTAACCTATGGTAACGTCAGGTCAGTAGCCTATGGTAACGTCAGGTCAGTAACCTATGGTAACGTCAGGTCAGTAACCTATGGTAACGTCAGGTCAGTAGCCTATGGTAACGTCAGGTCTGTAGCCTATGGTAACGTCAGGTCAGTAGCCTATGGTAACGTCGGGTCAGTAGCCTATGGTAACGTCGGGTCAGTAGCCTATGGTAACGTCAGGTCAGTAACCTATGGTAACGTCAGGTCAGTACAGTAACCTATGGTAACGTCAGGTCAGTAGCCTATGGTAACGTCAGGTCAGTAACCTATGGTAACGTCAGGTCAGTAGCCTATGGTAACGTCAGGTCTGTAGCCTATGGTAACGTCAGGTCAGTAGCCTATGGTAACGTCAGGTCAGTACAGTAACCTATGGTAACGTCAGGTCAGTAACCTATGGTAACGTCAGGTCAGTACAGTAACCTATGGTAACGTCAGGTCAGTAACCTATGGTAACGTCAGGTCAGTACAGTAACCTATGGTAACGTCAGGTCAGTAGCCTATGGTAACGTCAGGTCAGTAGCCTATGGTAACGTCAGGTCAGTACAGTAGCCTATGGTAACGTCAGGTCAGTAGCCTATGGTAACGTCAGGTCAGTAGCCTATGGTAACGTCAGGTCAGTACAGTAACCTATGGTAACGTCAGGTCAGTAACCTATGGTAACGTCAGGTCAGTACAGTAACCTATGGTAACGTCAGGTCAGTAGCCTATGGTAACGTCAGGTCAGTAACCTATGGTAACGTCAGGTCAGTAACCTATGGTAACGTCAGGTCAGTAGCCTCTTGTAACGTCAGGTCAGTACAGTAGCCTATGGTAACGTCAGTTCAGTAGCCTATGGTAACGTCAGGTCAGTAGCCTATGGTAATGTCAGGTCAGTAGCCTATGGTAATGTCAGGTCAGTAGCCTATGGTAACGTCAGGTCAGTACAGTAACCTATGGTAACGTCAGGTCAGTAGCCTATGGTAACGTCAGGTCAGTACAGTAACCTATGGTAACGTCAGGTCAGTACAGTAACCTATGGTAACGTCAGGTCAGTAGCCTATGGTAACGTCAGGTCAGTACAGTAACCTATGGTAACGTCAGGTCAGTAACCTATGGTAACGTCAGGTCAGTAACCTATGGTAACGTCAGGTCAGTAGCCTATGGTAACGTCAGGTCAGTACAGTAGCCTATGGTAACGTCAGGTCAGGTCAGTAGTCTATGGTAACGTCAGGTCAGTAGCCTATGGTAACGTCAGGTCAGTAGCCTATGGTAACGTCAGGTCAGTAGCCTATGGTAACGTCAGGTCAGGTCAGTAGTCTATTGTAACGTCAGGTCAGTAGTCTATGGTAACGTCAGGTCAGTAGCCTATGGTAATGTCAGGTCAGTAGCCTATGGTAACGTCAGGTCAGTAGCCTATGGTAACGTCAGGTCAGTACAGTAGCCTATGGTAACGTCAGGTCAGTAACCTATGGTAACGTCAGGTCAGTAGCCTATGGTAACGTCAGGTCAGTAGCCTATGGTAATGTCAGGTCAGTAGCCTATGGTAACGTCAGGTCAGTAGCCTATGGTAACGTCAAGTCAGTAACCTATGGTAACGTCAGGTCAGTAACCTATGGTAACGTCAGGTCAGTAACCTATGGTAACGTCAGGTCAGTAACCTATGGTAACGTCAGGTCAGTACAGTAGCCTATGGTAACGTCAGTTCAGTAGCCTATGGTAACGTCAGGTCAGTAACCTATGGTAACGTCAGGTCAGTAACCTATGGTAACGTCAGGTCAGTAACCTATGGTAACGTCAGGTCAGTAACCTATGGTAACGTCAGGTCAGTAACCTATGGTAACGTCAGGTCAGTAACCTATGGTAACGTCAGGTCAGTAACCTATGGTAACGTCAGGTCAGTAACCTATGGTAACGTCAGGTCATTAACCTATGGTAACGTCAGGTCAGTAACCTATGGTAACGTCAAGTCAGTAGCCTATGGTAACGTCAGTTCAGTAGCCTATGGTAACGTCAGGTCAGTAGCCTATGGTAACGTCAGGTCAGTAGCCTATGGTAACGTCAGGTCAGTAACCTATGGTAACGTCAGGTCAGTAACCTATGGTAACGTCAGGTCAGTAACCTATGGTAACGTCAGGTCAGTAACCTATGGTAACGTCAGGTCAGTAACCTATGGTAACGTCAGGTCATTAACCTATGGTAACGTCAGGTCAGTAACCTATGGTAACGTCAGGTCAGTACAGTAGCCTATGGTAACGTCAGGTCAGTAGCCTATGGTAACGTCAGGTCAGTAGCCTATGGTAACGTCAGGTCAGTAACCTATGGTAACGTCAGGTCAGTAGCCTATGGTAACGTCAGGTCAGTAGCCTATGGTAACGTCAGGTCAGTAGCCTATGGTAACGTCAGGTCAGTAACCTATGGTAACGTCAGGTCAGTAACCTATGGTAACGTCAGGTCAGTAGCCTATGGTAACGTCAGGTCAGTAGCCTATGGTAACGTCAGGTCAGTAACCTATGGTAACGTCAGGTCAGTAGCCTATGGTAACGTCAGGTCAGTAGCCTATGGTAACGTCAGGTCAGTAGCCTATGGTAACGTCAGGTCAGTAACCTATGGTAACGTCAGGTCAGTAGCCTATGGTAACGTCAGGTCAGTAGCCTATGGTAACGTCAGGTCAGTAACCTATGGTAACGTCAGGTCAGTAACCTATGGTAACGTCAGGTCAGTAGCCTATGGTAACGTCAGGTCATTAACCTATGGTAACGTCAGGTCAGTAACCTATGGTAACGTCAGGTCAGTAACCTATGGTAACGTCAGGTCAGTAGCCTATGGTAACGTCAGGTCAGTAGCCTATGGTAACGTCAGGTCAGTAGCCTATGGTAACGTCAGGTCAGTAGCCTATGGTAACGTCAGGTCAGTAGCCTATGGTAACGTCAGGTCAGTAACCTATGGTAACGTCAGGTCAGTAGCCTATGGTAACGTCAGGTCAGTAGCCTATGGTAACGTCAGGTCAGTAGCCTATGGTAACGTCAGGTCAGTAACCTATCGTAACGTCAGGTCAGTAGCCTATGGTAACGTCAGTTCAGTAGCCTATGGTAACGTCAGTTCAGTAGCCTATGGTAACGTCAGGTCAGTACAGTAACCTATGGTAACGTCAGGTCAGTAGCCTATGGTAACGTCAGGTCAGTACAGTAACCTATGGTAACGTCAGGTCAGTAGCCTATGGTAACGTCAGGTCAGTACAGTAACCTATGGTAACGTCAGGTCAGTAGCCTATGGTAACGTCAGGTCAGTAACCTATGGTAACGTCAGGTCAGTACAGTAACCTATGGTAACGTCAGGTCAGTAGCCTATGGTAACGTCAGGTCAGTAGTCTATGGTAACTTCAGGTCAGTAGCCTATGGTAACGTCAGGTCAGTACAGTAACCTATGGTAACGTCAGGTCAGTAGTCTATGGTAACGTCAGGTCAGTACAGTAACCTATGGTAACGTCAGGTCAGTAACCTATGGTAACGTCAGGTCAGTAGCCTATGGTAACGTCAGGTCAGTAGCCTATGGTAACGTCAGGTCAGTAGCCTATGGTAACGTCAGGTCAGTAACCTATGGTAACGTCAGGTCAGTAACCTATGGTAACGTCAGGTCAGTAGCCTCCTCAGAAGGAGGGGGAGGGACAGACACACTGGAGTACGTTCCCGAGTAACAGGGAGGGCTGTGCATAGTCACTATTATCGTTATTAACCATTTCCCATGGTTCTGTTCCGGGAACAGTATGGATCACTTTCCTTTAAAATTTTGTTATTTTCCGGTTTTTGGTTCTGTTCCATGAACCAGTACCAACCCCTGATTTACAATGGTGTTTGTTCTTCACTTGTTCCCCTTTTCACGTGGCAACAGGTCACACATCTTGCTGCTGTGATGGCACCCTGGTATTTCATGCAGTAGATGTGGGAGTTTATCAAAATTTGATTTTTTTTTTTCAAATTCTTTGTGGATCTGTGTAATCTGAGGGAAATATGTCTCTCTAATATTGTCATACATTGGGCAGGAGGTTAGGAAGTGCAGCTCAGTTTCCACCTCATTTTGTGGGCAGTGAGCACATAGCCTGTCTTCTCTTGAGAGCCATGTCTGCCTACGGCGGCCTTTCTCAATAGCAAGGCTATGCTCGCTGAGTCTGTACATAGTCAAAGCTTTCCTTAATTTTGGGTCAGTCACAGTGGTCAGGTATTCTGCCATTGTGTACTCTCTGTTTTGGACCAAATAACATTCTAGTTTGCTCTGTTTTTTTGTTAATTCTTTCCAATGTGTCAAGTAATTATCTTTTTGTTTTCTCATGATTTGGTTGGGTCTAATTATGCTGTTGTCCTGGGGCACTGTGTAGGGTGTGTTTGTGAACAGGACCAGCTTGCTTAGGGGACTCGTCTCCAGGTTCATCTCTCTGTAGGTGATGGATTTGTTTTGGAAGGTTTGGGAATTGCTTCCTTTTAGGTGGTTATAGAATTTAACAGCTATTTTCTGGATT